>NC_089581.1:40049219-40238232 GCF_019320115.1 Miscanthus floridulus
GTGGCCTTGTGGGATTGGTGGACGTCTTCCTGAGTTTGGGGTCGCATTTTGCTGGATTTTGGTGGGGCCCGACGCCCGAGCTTTGCTTGATCCTCTCTGTTTCGCCTCCCGTGTGGGCTATGCTTGATTTGCGCGGTTTTTTGTGCTTGCCAAGGGAGAAGCTAAAGTAGTCTTTGGTGCTGGTTGCTGCATTTTTCTATATATCAATCTGTGCTGAAATTTGGGGCCTTGGGGGGAGTGTTGGGGCTTCTGGGCCAATCCATGTGTATCTTCAGAGGCGCTGCTTGTATTTGCGACAAATTATATGGTGTTGTAAAAGTGTTATATCAATCTTACTTATTTGTTATTTTCCCCTTTCTGGTTCTGTTCAGGTAAACTGTGTTCAATAAGGCGATTACCCATGCTTTCATTTGGTTCTTTGTTATGTGGAGTGAATACTCTTTACTTCCCTATTAGTCCACTGCATAGAGTGCGATCAGGTTGCCCATTTGATTTGAGACTGTTCCTATTTTTTAATCAGTTAATGGTTATACATTTTGAGATAATAATGTCAATTCGTTTGAGAATTTTTTCAATTAATATGTTGAAGGATTTCTAGCAACTTCACAATGATATACCTAATATTGTTCAATGGCTAGAGATTTAGGTCAGTAAATGGTAGATGTTATCGGTTGTCAAGTTTGGTGTCACAGTCTTGACTAGTAATGTATCTGTGGTATCAATGACAACGGCAACTACCACCAGATAGAGTAATGACTGACAGCATAAGAATATAGTGGGTGTCCGACTGACCTTATCATATCAGCGAGATTATTTATTGCATTAATCACTGGGCGTACCAGGAAGGGTGTCAGTGGCAAGCCTTACCCTCGCCTGAGCAATACGAGGAGACCGCGACTCGAACCCGGGATCTTCCGGTCACAGGCGGTAAGACTCTGCCGCTTGCACCAGGCCCGCCCTTCTATTGCATTAATCACTGGATTTCATAAATTGTGCTGATGATGCTTATTTTGAATCTTCACACGGAGACTTCTGTATATCTTTGTTCTTGCCTCGACTACTTGCATGTGCTAGCGCTTTGTTGGATCAGTGTCACTAACATTGCTTTAAATTCCGGCAATTGTGATGTTAAGTTTCTCGGTTGAGTGATCGTACCCATCGCCCTTTTGTTCTAACTTAAGTTTTAAGCAGAAGCGACTTTTACTTCTATATATAGTGTACTAATCACTACAACATACTGGCCTTAGGTCATTGAGTTAGCGAAAGGGAAGGGGGGAGTATCATGGGTATCTCATCCAAGTGGATTAAATCCTTGGTTGGCATAAGGAAGCAAGAAAAAGGGCAGAATGCAGAAAAGCAAGAAAAAGGACGAAATGCTGAGAGCAGTGAAACTGTAAGTCATGGCATTCCACCTAGGTTTATTCTTTTGTGCAGATTTCGTATCCAGGGGTGTGGGCGTCCCCATTAGTGAATTATTCATGTTGCCATGTTCAAAAAATCCATATACACCTGAAGTTCAGTATAGCTGCTACAGTTCAGTTTTGTGATGATATTTTAAAACATTACAACTCGTTGGGTTAACTATAATTTGGCTAAATGTGATGCCTGAACCCCAGGACATCAATGATGCACAATACTTTTATCTAAGTATTTTTCTTGCCAAAGGGCGCCTAGCTCAAACAGTTAGGTGACCCAGCGGCATTCCTCAGTTCCTGGGTTCGACTCCCCGTGGGAGCGGATTTCAGGCTGAGGTTAAAAAAATCCCCTCGCCCGTCCCCATGTGCCAAAGCGCAGTGGAAGGCCCCGGCCCGGTTCTTACAGGGTTACGGCACCTCCTGCGTCAGGATGGGGGCGGGGGTTTTCTCGATCTGTGTGAGAAGATCTTCTTCTTAAGGAAAAACCCGGGGGCCGTCATAACCCCCGCAGGTCGAGTTTTTTTTAAGTATTTTTCTTATTCCCTGTTTTCGTGATCATAACTTGGAGAGCTGCAATTGTTCTTGTTCTTTGTCTTTCTCTGTGAGAAAATGACAAACCTTGAAGAATAGAAAAACAGCAAAAGAATAGAAGGTTTACCAAAACTTGTTCATCGGATGCCACATAGCTTCTGTTGTTGGCATGTCTTCATCACAAGCCTGTTCATCAATCAATACGCTTCACTTTCAGTAGACAGTAGTACACATAAAGACAACTAGTGTATTCCGTTACGTTTGGTACCAAGAATACATGATTGCATGAAACATGACGATTACTGAGAAATATTGTTGACATTACATGGCTAATGCCAGCAACCCTGCATATTAAATGTGCACTTAATGGGAATGGGGATTCCGATCTTCCGTCAGGTAGTGGTAACTATCGTTGTAGCGGAGAATGACACACCGATCCGGCTTCAGATCGAAAGATCGAACCCTGCAATCTTAGCACCACAACTCCTCTGGTTATCAACCGAGACACGGATCTGGTTGACCTCGTCAAGAAGGTTAATCCCTACCCGCGCAACGAAGAACACAAGCAAGAACAAGAAAGAAAGCAACAAAATTGCAGATGAATGGTTAATCTCACGAAGTTGGGGTCTCACAAACCGATGAACTGCGAAACTGTTCTTGATAGATTAATCTAAGCAAAACCCAAAATCTAATGACGGTGGTGGCGTATGATTATAAAGGTCTTAGGGTCGTCGCCTACCCGGAACGCGCCCCCTAATGGGCCCAAACACGATACACGATCCAACGGACCAAAAGACGGTGTCGCAGCACCCTGACAGATTCTGGACGCTGACTTGTTTCGACGATTCCCGTTGATTCTGAAGGGCTTTTGACGTGAGACCACTTGGATTTGTTTTCTTATCAAATTAACTTTGCAACCATATGTGGATCGTCTAAAACGGAGTCCGGATGCATCATGGGTGACCAGTTTAAGGCAGACTGGTCTTGGAGGCCGAGGCAGACTCGAAATCATGTTGGACCGGGCCTCCGGTTTCTGTTGAACGTCCTTGCTAGTCATCAACGCCTCCACCTCTTTCTCTAAGTCCCTCATGACCCTCTCCAATGTTCCTAAGCAAGATAACATCATTAAGTATTAGTCTATTCTCAAAAGTATGAAAATGGTCGCTTAAGAACGAGCTCACCTCTAAATTGAGTTGACGCATTCGAGCCCGGGTCATTGGACTTTGCATGACGGTTGGAGGATCGGCGGGTACATCCAAAGGAGTGATGTCCTCATCATCCTCCCCCTCTTGAAACTGAGTCGTCCTCGACTCAAGCTCATCTTTTTCTCCCAAATAAGGCTTCAAATCTGCAATGTTAAAGGTGGGACTAACCCCGAACTCGGGTGGTAACTCAAGTTTGTAGGCATTATCATTTATTTTCTCTATTATCTTATAAGGATCATCGGGCACACGGTGATTATTACCTTGATGGTGGTGGACATCATCCATACCTGTCGTGTTGCGGCAAAGACGTCGTCGTAATTTTGCTTGTCGGAAGGCTGCTCGATCTATGTTTTCAGTGGCATCATGCACCGTGTCTTTTGGCAAGAGACCATCGGTGTTGCTGCCGGAGACATCCTTGTTGACCGCCAACAAGGTTTTCAACTCAGTAACCTTGTCAGTTAGCGTGGAAATTCGTTTGTCCAATCTCTCCATGCTGTTGCCAATGTTGAGTTCAATGAGTGCGTCAGTGACGGCTTTCCTGATGGCCTCATTTATCCCTTTTTGGGCATTATCTACAGCAGCTTGCAATTGCTCTTGGCTGACACACTCGTTGAAATCCTTGGGACTGTTATCTCCAGTCTGATCACCTCCTGCCATTGTAAACACAAAAACAGGAACAAACGGTGAAAGTTATCCCTACCAAATGACTACGTGGTTGCAGTGGTGTCACTTTTTACAGCAAGTGGAAGCGTCTTACCAAGCTCTTACAAAGTTCTTACCAACACAAGCAGTGGGTGGCACAACCGGTAGCTGGTTGTGATACCTGTGAGGCAGTGGTACCGAGATTGCAAGGCCCTTTTCTGTACTGATCTGAAGAGTTTGTAGAGCTTGGAAGGCACACAAAGAATAATATGTATATTTGGCACACAAGTCAGTAACAGAAAGTAATGCTGAATTATAGTCCAAAGTATTTGTTCTCGTTGCTGGTCTAAAATGTTCCAAGTATCAGGTGTGTGACAAACAAGTATGGTGGATAGCAAGATGACAGTTGTATGAAAAACAAGTATGGTGGATGGCAACAACAACACAAACAAGGAACCAGACAACACACGCTAACACAACTCACTTTGGCCTTCTCTATGTGTTCCTCTAGATATTGTTCTTCATTTGCCATCTTTTTTCTATTTTTTGGCACTGTCGTTGTTTTTTTGGGAAATTTTGACTTTTTCTTTTTATTTTTTTGATATTTTTCCTTCACTTAGGAGCACAAAAGAAGTAACCACAAAAAATATGAGCTTAAACAAGTGAAAGGCGTGGTCTGTGGAAATTTTAGAAGACGTGCTCAAAATCGACAAAAAGCTTGTGACCACGAAAAGAGGATCTTGTGACCAGTTTTTGACCAAATTAAAATTTTCCGACCCCAGCAAAGCAGGGGATGGACGGATCCAAAATTTTTTTCTGGTCGATTTTGATATATGGAACGTCAAAATCCGAGTTCGTATGCGAAAACTAGACCAGTTTTAAGAACGGGCTCCGAATTAGAGGACAAAACGGGAATAATGCGCGCAAAATTGGTCACGGCAGCAAGGATTTAATGGAAACGATGGGGGAAAACACACGAACTGGACTCTAACACGACCTAACCAGCAACAAGACCTTGACCAGGACACAAACTCAACACGACGGACTCTGAAACTGAAATATGCAAAGGCTATGGCTCAGAAGGTTCTAGGACAGGAAAAAAATATGGCACTGGACTATGGGACGAATGCGAAACACTCAAAACTAGGGGATAAATGTGAACCTGATGGTATACCTTAGCTCTGATTACCATTTAATGGGAATGGGGATCCCGATCTTCCGTCAGGTAGTGGTAACTATCGTTGTGGCGGAGAATGACACACCGATCCTGCTTCAGATCGAAAGATCGAACCCTGCAATCTTAGCACCACAACTCCTCTGGTTATCAACCGAGACACGGATCCGGTTGACCTCGCCAAGAAGGCTAATTCCTGCCTGCGCAACGAAGAACACAAGCAAGAACAAGAAAGAAAGCAACTAAATTGCAGATGAATGATTAATCTCACGAAGTTGGGGTCTCACAAATCGATGAACGGCGAAACTGTTCTTGACAGATTAATCTAAGCAAAACCCAAAACCTAATGACGGCGGTGGCGTATGATTATAAAGGTCTTAGGGTTGTCGCCTACCCTGAACGCGCCCCCTAATGGGCCCAAACACGATACATGGTCCAACGGACCAAAAGACGGTGTCGCAGCACCCTGGCAGATTCTGGACGCTGACTTGTTTCGACGATTCCCGTTGATTCTGAAGGGCTTTTGACATGAGACCACTTAGATTGGCTTCCTTATCAAATTAGCTTTCCAACCATATGTGGATCGTCGAAAACGGAGTCTGGATGCGTCCTGGGTGACCAGTTTAAGGCAGACTGGTCCTGTAGGCCGAGACAAACTCGAAATCATGTTGGACTGGGCCTCCGGTTTCTGTAGAACGTCCTTGTTGGTCATCAACGCCTCCACCTCTTCCTCTAAGTCCCTCATGACCCTCTCCAATGTTCCTAAGCAAGATAACATCATTAGGTAGTAGTATATTCTCAAAAGTATGAAAATGATCGCTTAAGAACGAGCTCACATCTAAATTGAGTTGACGCATTCGAGGCCGGGTCATTGGACCTTGCATGTCCTCATCAGCACTGATGTAGCAACCCTGCAGTATCAGTTACGACGCTTCTATGCCCTCTGGTCTAACCTACTGAAGAGAAGAAAAGACAAAAAGCATGCTGAAACAAAGTTGTGGTTGTGCACTTAATGGCATCTTTCTGATTTAATTTCTAGTTGGCCTGTTAGCGATGGATGGATGATAGATTTGTGCACAATTAGACTATTGAACTGTCCTTACTCCAGGGAATCTTTTTTTAAGATGATCTGTTTGGTCCTTTAGGCAATGAAATCTGAATATAACTAAACTGAAGTTCCTACCTGAAAATCAGTTAGCTACTTGCCTAGTTCGGTTATAGCTATCTGAAACTTTAACAGTTCTAAACCTTTCCATGCACACATTCATTTTTTTTTTAAAAAAAGGTAGATCAACCGAGGAAATAGGTGGCATTTTATTAAGAAGAAAATAGGCACCCAAATTCGTCTCGACGAGGACTTGTACCCACTGAGCTAGCTCAGCTTCCTTTGCACACATTTCTGACTGTTTACTTCAAATAGTTCCGTATAATTGAATGACATACAGACTATTGTAGCCTCTGTCATGAACTATATGTAGTTTGTCCATATGTGACTTGTATATATTATGGATTTACAATTTTTTATTTTTTACATCTGTCATATGTTCCTGCAATCCAACTTGACTTGCGGATTATCACCATTCTACTTAACCTATCATATCCTTTTTTCTTTTAATTGGATTAGCTTTTCACCGTGAAAATGAATTATAAATGTTGTAGACGAGCTCTGCTAATCAATCGCTGCACAAACGGAAACATTCTTTGGATCCTGGAGGTGCACTTGCAGTCGAAGAAATTACAGTACAAAGTGGAGCATTGACTGATGACAAAAGCAAACAGACGATTTCAAATTCAATTTGTTCAGACAGTACATCACTTGATGTGCAAATTTCTCAGGCTGAACATCATAGTAAAGAAGATTTGGCCGCAACTGTTGTCCAGTCTGTGTTTCGAGCGTTCTTGGTATGTTATCTTTTCAAAACATTCTGTACCTACTGATATACACTAAGTATAGTATATATTGATTTTTTCATTGATTTATCCAAATAAGCAACTTGGAAACTTTCAGCTAGTGTGGTCGATATGAAATCAAATGATGCAAGAAAAAGGAGAACTTTTTAGGGAGTTCTACCATTTTGGAATACTAGGAAGTCCTATTATTCTTCAATGGTCAAGAAAGCATAAACACTATGATGCTGACTACTGAGGCTTCTTTTCCTAGCTTAACAGTATTCAGATGCAAGTTTTGTCATTTTAGTAAAGCACTGGTTAAAGAATCAACAACTTTAGTTAGATATTTTAGTCCATGATTTCATTTCGCTTCTGGTTTTGGATTTCTGATTTTTTTTGTTCATATCTACCAGGCTAGGCGTGCTTTACGAGCTTTGAAAGGAATAGTTCTACTTCAAGCCCTTATTAGGGGTCATTCTGTTAGAAGGCAAACAGCAGAGACACTTCAATGTATGCAAGCGCTGGTAAAAGCACAAGCTCGTGTCCGAGCAAGACAAGTTCGTGTTGCCTTAGAAAATCAAGTGGCAAGGAAAAAGATTCCTGAACAAGATGATCATGAGAACCATGTCCGAGAAGTTGAGGTAGGAAACATAGTCTCGAAGTCATTATGCTGCCAGATGTCTCACTTGTTCCATATTTTTGCATTATTTCCTTAGCCATACCTTTTTTTCCTCAATAAGGAGGGACACATTGCACAAAGGGAGGGGGAGGGGGGGGGATGTTGCATGAATCTTCTTTGATCCTTTGTTGTGTGTGTGTATTGTTTTTTTATCCGTGTACACTTTATGTTTCACAGATTTCTGCTTTTATTCTTCATTATCTAATTCTGACATTTTTCACCTTGGCCTACAGTGGCCCTGAGGTGATGTAATGTCTTTTTTCTCGATCACGCAGAAGATGAAAAAATAGGGGAGAGAGACCCTACAAAAACAGAACCACCTACTCACATAAAACACCCAACACACATTCACACACACACCCAAAGGGAAAACAATAGAAAACAGAAAACAGAAATCCCTAAAAACCAGGGGGAGTGACCTCAAGAAAAAGGGTTTAGACACCACCAAGCAAATGGGCAGTCAACAAGGTGATGCCTTTTTCTTCAGCTATACCCCAGAGCCTCATTTCCTCAACGACCAAGGTGAGTTGATGCACAATGTCAGTTGGATGGGGTTGTGGAGGGTAATTTATAGTAGTGGGGTAGGTGGATTAGGGTCAGGTAGTATTTTCTTATGAGTTGACTTGCTCATAACCTCTGCTTGCTAACCCATGGGGATGCACGGCATTGCAATTGCAATTAAGGTCGAGAAAGGCACTGAACACCAGCTGCCCAGGACGCAATTGTGTATATCTTTGAAAGCAGTTTACTCAATGAGAGACCTTTTTTGTGTGTGGGAACAAGGGTTCGATCCCTGGCCAGCAGCATTACAACTGGGTGGCTTGCCACCTTGTTTGTGTGATTTCAGCAGAATATCTGTATGATGTTTTTTGAGCCAGTTTTGATATATTTCCATACGTTGAAATAAACATTCTACTATTCTAGCAATAAGATGTTTCCATTCTTGTTGGCCTGAACAATGAACATCAGAAATTGTTTTTTATCTGTTCATGAATTTTATCCTGCTAGGAAAATTATGATTCTTCTCTAATGAGCTCTGTATTTTTATATGTCGTTCTTTTCTTGCTTCTGCAACGACAACAAATGTAGGGAGGCTGGTGTGGCAGTATTGGTTCCATGGAGGAAATGCAAGCTAAAGCATTGAAAAGGCGAGAAGCTGCTGCTAAGCGTGAGAGGGCAATGGCATATGCTTTGACTCATCAGGTATATTTTTGCCTTTTTGGTGAGTACATTTGCTATGCTGAGAAGAAGTGTATGAGTTGCAAGCTGACCAGAACTTGTTGAGTGAATTAGCTCAATGATTTAGTGCTCGAGGATCTGTTAATTATTTTTTCTTGATTATAGTTAGTTTCTTCTAAAAAACTAAAAAAATATTTTCCTTGGTTATAGTTTGTTAGTCAGAGAAGTATATATGATGACCATCATGAAGGATGCTTTTGGAATGGATGCTATCTTCATAATGTATATGCTTCTTTCATTAGGTAGATGATCATTGTGTTACATGTTTGCTGAACCTGCGATTATTTGATAGATTAGCCGAAAGAAATCTGAATTGTTAGAAGGGAAATGTATATATATAGCCATATAGGTTAAGAAAAGCATGGCTATTGTGATGGATATGAAATAACTATATGTATACTGTTTATTTTTCTTGAAAAATATATTCTGTCTCTGCTACCTGTTGCGTATAAACGAGCACAAACAAATTGGAGCTCTTTACACTTATCAGGTCATTATTGTACTAGTTTCCTCCAATCACGAATCTGAATTGATGCTCATAGCAAACTATCGTTAGCATTCCATAATTACTTACAATATAAACAACAATTATTGGCCATTGGCTTATTACAGCCCTTCCTACAACTTTGTATTACTTTTCAATATCTCTTAGGTTATGAAGTCACTGACAAGTGTTTTCATCTTTGTCAGCGGCAAGCTGGTTCCAAGCAACAAAATTCTACGAGCCTGCAAGGTCTTGAACTTGGTGAGAACCACTGGGGGTCAAATTGGTTAGACAGGTGGATGGCTGTACGTCCATGGGAAAACAGGTTACTTGACTGTAATGCCAAAGAGAGTCTGCCAACGCATGAAGATAAGAAGGATGAGGAAGCAAATTCTCAGATCACACCAAAGGGTAAAGTGTCAACTTCCAATACTCCTGGTCTGAGCAAGAAGAAAGGTGTAAACCACAAAAAGTCATATTCAGATGTTACTTGTACTTCATTTGCACGACCAGCAAATGTATTGCCATCCACATCTTTAGGATCATCCAAACAGAAGGCCAAGGTTACGGATGAAGTTTTCGAGGAAGTTAGCTCCCAGCCGACAGATATAGGTTCTAAGGTTGTGTGCAATTCAAAAGATAAGCTTGTGCAAGTGAATGCACCAGCAAAGAAGCGATTATCCCTCCCAAATAATGGTAAACATACTGTTCTCTTAGTCCAGTTTTTTTTAAAATAAAAAAAAATTGGTGCACACAATACACTTTAGGATCCTATAGAGTAGTTTCTCGAAATGCTATTGGCAATCATTGAGAAAATTTTCGAAGTTGTAGCTGAAAGCAACTAGAACCATCTGGAATAGGATACCTATTGGTGTAGCTTATTTGTGTTTTATTAGTTCATTCATATCCCCCCTGCTAATTTCTAGTTTATCATGCATTTTCCTCCATCAAACATTCAAACTCAACTGATGTGCTTGCCAAAAACGTATGTTTTTACCCAAGAATTTTTTAAAGCTCCTTTAAACATGGCAGTACTAAAATTAGGGTCGGATGGTTAATTTCTTAATTCCTTACTAGTATACACATCTCAGAATACAGTAGCTAAGCAACTCTCCTTACGTTGTCATGCATCACCATCACCATCACTCCGTAAGTCTGAATTTTTATTATGTATATGCACAAACAGTTGGCAGGGAAACAGGGAAGGGACCAACCCGCAGGAATTCGATTAACAGGTCTGGTCCAAAAGCACAGGCAGATGCTCCTAACCAGGGCGGGGAGCCTGTTGAGTTACAGGCCTGATAACACATTCCTCCAATTTGACGTTGGTAAGCCATCCTAAGGTGTGCTTATCCAGGTGTGCATGCTACATATGTTGTACATAACATTCTCAAACGACATCATGCATCTAGATCTGAGCTGTGATTCATATTTCTGTTGTGTAATGTTGTGGTGTGTTGTGCTTTCTGCCTTGTGTTTTCTTTTTGTTCCGCATCGCCAATTTTCTTGTGTTTTCACCATCCCTGTAAGTTGTTTTAACTGCTGAAAGAAGGAAATGTGCTGTGTTGTGCCCTGAAAATGATTACAATATAATTCATTGTTAATCCTTGATCAACGGCTCGCTGGTAACGTATCAGCAGGTGCACACGCGCACGTACTTTAAAATTGGCATATTTTAGGACCCATGAGGGCCATGCTTTTCCCTATGTTTAAAATATTAGCATGCGGGGAATTATAGGAGGCATGGTTTAGTTTTAAAATGAGCTTCTTTCTTTCAAATCCCGCTTTGCATCATGGAAAGCACACCCATATTCGCTGGTTTGATAGGGCATTCAAATAAACTATAGCGCTAACGCTTAAACAGAATACGTTTGATTGAGCAGAGGAGCTCTCTATGAGAGTATGATTGAGGTCTCCTTTTATCAAGTGTGTGTGTGTGTGTGGAAGTTTCTTGGGAACTGATCCTGCTTTTGCAGTTGCAGCACCATCCTCTGCTAGTCTGCTGGGTCTTGTTTAGATTGCAAGTTTTTTCACACTCTCTTCATCACATTAAATCTTTGGACATATGTATGGAGTATTAAATGTAGATAAAAAAATAACTAATTACACAGTTTGATTGTAAATTACGAGATGAATCTTTTAAGCCTAGTTAGGCCATGATTAGACAATAATTGTCAAATACAAACGAAAATACTTCAGTGCCAAATACTAATTCCTAACATTAATCATTCAGGTCAAAAGTTGCATGCTCTGCAGATTTGTTTATTTATGATTGGTCGCAAAAATGAGGGTCATGTGGTGTGTGTTCCCTCTCTGTTGGGATCATGTGGTATGTCATTGTCGTGTGCATGAGCCAACTGGTCACAAACAGAAACAGTTTGTGATCTCTGCTACTACAGTGAAATGAATAGTAGGGTGTAACCAGGTTTGAAGGACCTTCATGAAAACAGTTCACTTTCCGTGGAAACATTCCAATGTTTTAAACTGTGATTTGGAGAGTTGTTTGGGACATGGGTGCTTTTTTGTTAAAAAACTTTTAGGAGCTCGGTTGGGAAACCTTTATTTGTTACATAAAAAAAAACTTTGTGACAATCCCTTGCACGTGAGAAAGTTCCTAGTACGGAGTACCTCCTAGGGTTGCAGCTAGGCCAGTCGTACAGACAAGAACTACAAGGCTCGCTTAAATCTAGGGTTAAAGTTTTGGGTGTTACATGGAGTGTCGTATTGGGTGTTTGGATACTAATAAAAAAATAAATTATAGAATCCGTCAGTAATCTGCCAGATGAATTTATTAAGCCTAATTAATTCGTCATTAGCATATGTGTTACTGTAGCATCATATTATTAAATTATGAACTAATTAGACTTAAAAGATTCATCTCATAAATTAGTAGCAAATTGTGTAATTAATTATTTTTAGTCTATATTTAACACTATGTGCATATGTCAAACACACGATGGGACAAGAGTAAACTTTAGGACAGTAACTAAACAACACCTAAAGAATCCAATGTGTTCCATATCTGTGCTTGTGCCGACCAATGAGCAGCTTGTTTGGTTGGTTGATTCGAATCGTTGCTGATTTATGAAAAAGTACTGCTAGTTAATTTATGTGAAAGAAAAATACTATTCCGATTAAAAATTTACGATCACGACAAGGCACGGCCAAACGAGGAGGCTGGAGATCGTTGCGCGCACGCCTTTGGGACAGAGGGACTGACCCGGATCAGATCTAGGGCATTCTTTTTTGGTTCTGGAGGTACTAGTAGCTCTAGCAGTCTAGCAGAGTGCTAGCAGCCTCTCTTTAAAGCCTTAGGCCCTCCACAGCGTGATGCTTGAGTAGCGTTAGAATAGGAGAGAGATTAAAGAAGAGTGACTCCATACATTGCAGCTAGTGCTGCCAGCTCTAGAAAAATGAGGAGCGACGTAAGTAGTTGCTTCGGTTCCAACCGGTGCCAGGTTAATAGAATAACATTTTTTCCTTCTTTGCTTCTCTCTCAACACTGGCTTTTATACCCTGACATAGTACTTTATGGTGGGTCCCATAGTGATTCCATAGTGACTCCTCACACTGCAGCCCACAACTTCACTGGGCACCACTGACACCTCTATGCGCATAAACAGTAACCGACACCACTCACATTGTGGAGGGTTAGCTTCGTCAATTTGCTTGTCATCCAGATGCGGATTGAAATGTGCATGCAACCATTACCGTAGAGTTCTTTCCGAGAATGTGTGTGATCGTGGTGCTCTGGGAACAAACAGAACCAAGAACGTCTACGTAACTAGTTGGAGAGTGTGGCGCAAGCTTTCCAAAGGAGCACTGGAGCAGCAAACACGTGGCAAATGCTTTGCCTTTCTCCGTACGTCTTCTGGTTCCTTCCGAGCGAGGTGTCCCCGGTCGGATGGTCCTGGTCGGCTCTCAGTGCACCGGTCGGAGAAGAGCGGTGAGCAGGGTTCCCACGAGCCCCGGTCGCGGGGTTGGAGTCAGAAGCAGCGTTTTTGACCAGGCCTTCCGATTGGAGAGACTGCTTGGAGACGGCTGGTGCCTAAAGCGAGTGCTCCGGTCGGAGAGGTGGATCGAAGAAGTTGAAGAACGGGCATTTGTTCTTAAGGGTAGACCTTCTGGTCGGTGACCGGACTATCCTTCTGGCCCGCTGTGTTTTAGATTTTCGGGCCAGCCCATGAACTATGTGTTGTTTTCCTGGGCCGAGCCCGGGCGTGGAAGCCGGTCCTCGAGGGACCCCGGGTTTACGAACCCGACAGGAGCCCCCGAGCCCCCGGGCGATTCGAGCCGAATCGTCCGGGGGATTTTTTCGTTTTGCTGGCGGGTGCGCGCGAGCGCACCTGCGGGTGTAGCCCCCGAGCCCCTGGGTGGTTCGGGCGGAACCGACTGGGGGGTTCTTTGTGTGGTGTCTGTGGGTGCGTGTGTTTTGAGTTTTAAGACGTAATTTTGTTTAACCATGGCGTCGTTGTGCAGCCGAGGTGTTTTTAAGCGCGGGGATTGGATTGAGACAGAACTTATTGATTCCGACGTCGGTGCACGCCGAGGATCGGGCGAGGAAGTTTTTAGTTTTGAAACAAGCCCTGGCATCGGTGCGCGCCGTGAACGGAAATAGCTTAGTTTTGGATGCAACAGAGTTCGATCTTTGGCGTCGGTGCGCGCCGTGGGATCGGGTAAGGTGGAGTTGTGAGTAGTCCTAGGCGTCGGTGCTCGCCGTGGATCGAGAGAGTTAGTTTTAGTCCATTACGTGAGTTCGGAGTCGTGGTACGAAGAGCCGTAGCCGGATGTCGCCGATCTAGTCGATGTGAATTCGGAGTCGCGGTCCCAAGAGCCGTAGCCGGATGTCGCCTATCCCGTCGACGCGAGTTCGGAGTCGCGGTCCCAAGAGCCGTAGCCGATGTCGCCTATCTCGTCGACGTGAGTTCGGAGTCGCGGTCCCAAGAGCCGTAGCCAGATGTCGCCTATCCTGTCGACGCGAGTTCGGAGTCGCGGTCCCATGGCATTTAAGCCCCCGAGCCTTGTCAGGCCTTCGTGGGGGCCGATGTGAGTTGTTTTGCGCTACCCCATCCGGTTCCTCACAACCGGAGGGGCTGAGTTTCGTCGCCTGTCTCGATCGCTCGGGCTCGAAGACTAGCTCGGTGAGCTCGCTAACGAGTGTGATCGAGTGGAATCTGGGTTCGTCGTTCATGACGAGGTCGGCATAGCCCTCTTGTGGCATTCCACTAGTCCTTTACTTGCAGCCCGGCAGATGCCTAGGTCGTTCCATAGACCGACCCGGGTGGCCTGACGGCCTCCCCTCGATGGAGATTCTGTGGGCTTGGTGAGAAGTTCAGGATCGAACGAGAAGGTTGAGATGACCCGGTTTGCCAGACCGGGCAAAGGCCACACGGTGCTCATCTATGGTTTTCTTCCCTGGCTCTGTTTGGTTGCTCATGTCGAATGAGGCAAGCCGCCGCTTCGTGGCGCAACACGGAGCATTTTGGTGCATTTCGCTGCACGTGCGATGCTTAGTTCCCGAGCCCCCGGGCGGTTCATGCCCTAACCGTCCGGGGGGTTCAGGCGTATGAGATGAATGCGCGTATGGATGTATGAATGATTTGTAATGGAATAGAGGGGCTTTGATAGTGTTTTACCTTGAAGACTAGAGAGACGGGGTTCGAAGGGCTCTAGTCAGAAACGTCCGTCCGGGACCTGCGCTCGTCAATCGTGGGTTAGCCCTCGTGTGAACAATTTTGTATTTTAAAGAACACATGCTCACCTTGATGTCCTGAGAGACGGGGTTCGGAGAGCTTCAGTCAGAAATGTCCGACCGGGACCCGTGCTCATCATTCGAGACGGAGTCAGCATGGGCCGCATGGGGTGCCCCTTCACTTCCTACCTGTTTCTCAGGTGCTTATCCTGAGTGAATCGATCGACTCAGGAGGCCGATTGATCTTTCCTAGGTGACTCGATCGACTTAGGGAGGTCTAGTGGTCTTTTCTGGTGGAAATTCCTCGCTCTTTCTTCCTTCTTCTTTCTCACCGAGAGCGCCTACATGCTGTGGCGATTCCTAAGTGAGAGGAAAAGTGAGCGAGGGAGAGGACTTATGGATCCTTTTGCGAACCCGGAGCGTGATGTCAGGTCTGGTCTGCGAGGCCTCCTTTGGGATGGAGCCGCGCGTAAACTTTCTGGCGGATCTTTTCCAGGCGAGCCTCGTCGGAGGGGAGGTCACTCGCGACTATGCTGGTGGAGGGTTCCATGCCTACAGCTGCTCAAGTTGGCCAGTTCATAAAGTTTGATGAGATTTCTTCCAGTCCTGGCGACCTTACCTCGGTAGCGGTGCCCCCCCTCAGGAGCTACCTTGACTGCATAAGAAGGTCAGGAGCTCCATGTTCTTCTGCTGAGCATCTATAGGTGCGACGCCCTTGAGGTACCTATTGTGTTTTGCCGAAGTTTTGAAGGAACGGAACCGAGCGATTTCTAGTGTTCAAGTGAAATTGTCGAGTGGCCATAGTAGTTTTAAATTTGTGGGGGAAACCCCTATATAAAACATTCGTGTGCTTAACAGTTATAATGGTATTTTGTTTTCTATGATGGAGTCACTCCGTTCGGGGAAGCCTGTTCCCTTTCGTTCCTTAGTTTCCCCTTACCATAATTTTGTTTTAAATTTCTTTCTTTCTCGTACCTGCCTGTTTGTTCCGTAGGTCGCAACTTCGTGAGCCCGGGGCGTGGCTCGCGAGGCTCGGCCGATTGTAGCCATAGGAAAAGGCGGGGTGCAATCAATCGAAATTTTTAAAGCAAAGCTATGTAAGGTAAATTTAAAGGAATGAACTATCCCTTCGTTAGGGTAGGAAGGAATTTCTCCATACAACAGTAAACAAAACAAAGAGGTAGTACTCAATATTTGTATATTTATGGAGCCCCCGAGCGACCCGAGTCAAAAGTGTTCGGGGAGGGCGCTCTTACAGGAGCACATGCTTTAATCGAAGGTGTTTAGACCGATTTCTAAGGGGAAAACGACGTAGTTGTTCAATGTTCCAAGTGTTGTTGAGAACATTGCCATTGTTGTCCTTCAGTCGGTAGGTGCCCGGTTGGACTACTTCGGTTACCATATAGGGTCCCTCCCAGGGTTGAGAGAGCTTGTGTTTTTCCTTCATCGATTGGGTCCTTCGTAGCACGAGATCACCGACTTCGAGAATCCTTCCTCTGATCTTCCTTTCGTGGTACCTGCGAAGGGTTTGTTGATAGCGAGCAGAGCGGATGACGGTTGTCTCGCGGGCCTCTTCGAGCAGGTCGACTGCATCTTGTTGAGCTACCGTAGCTCGGTCGCGGTCGAAAGCTTTTACTCTCGGTGCACCGTGGTCGAGGTCAGAGGGCAACACAGCTTCCACTCCGTAGGCCAGGAAGAAAGGTGTGAATCCCATAGATCGGTTTGGGATCGTTCTTAGGCTCTAGAGGATCACTGGGACCTCTGCAACCCACCGCCCGGCGTGTTTGTTGAGTCGGTCGAAGATGCGCGGCTTGAGTCCTTGGAGGACCATGCCGTTGGCGCGTTTGACCTGACCGTTAGTTTGTGGATGTCTGACCGAAGCCCAGTCGATTCTGATGCCATATCCATTGCTGAAGTCTTGAAACTTCTTCCCGGTGAAGTTAGTCCCGTGGTCAGTGATAATACAGTTAGGAACGCTGAATCGATAGATGATGCCGAGGAAGAATTTGACCGCCTCTTCCGAGCGGAGATTGGTGATGGGCTTGGTCTCTATCCATTTGGTAAACTTGTCGACTGCTACGAGTAGGTGAGTAAAACCGCCTGGACCTTTCTTGAGAGGTCCTACCATGTCGAGGCCCCAGACCACGAATGGCCAGGTGATTGGGATGGTTTGGAGCTCTTGTGCTGGTAAATGGGTTTACCGAGCGTAGAACTGGCATCCTTCGCACCTGCGGACGACCTCCTCTGCATCTCATAGCACGGTGGGCCAGTAAAAACCTTGGCGAAAGGTTTTTCCGACCAGGGACCTTGGGGCCGCATGATGCCCGCAGATCCCGGAATGGACCTCGAGGAGGATCTATTTTCCTCAACTGGCGGGAACGCACTTCATGAGCACTCCTGATGGACTCTGTTTGTAGAGTTCATTATCGAGCATGAAAAAGGTCTTGGCGCGTCGAGCGATTCATCGGGCTTCAGTTCTTTTAGGTGGGAGAACCTCCTCGAGGAGGTAGGTGAGTAGAGGTACTCGCCAATCGGTTTGATCGAGTGCCAATACAGCGACGTCCGCGGGTGACGTCATTATAGAGGTACTGGGATCAGAGCCCCCAAGCACCGGCTGGACGTCGAGGTGTGTCTGGGTCGGACCTTCTAGGATGCGGGCGGACGGCTCGTAGACATCGTTGATGAAGACTCCGCTCAGGGATGGATCTCGCCTGGCGGCTAGTTTTGTGAGGAAATCGGCGGTGTCGTTGTCCATTCGAGGGACGTGATGCAGTTCAATTCCCTGGAATTTGTCCTCGAGCCTACGCACCTCTTGGTAGTATGCTGTCATGAGGGGGCTTTTGCAGGAGGACTCCTTCATGACCTGATCAACGACTAGTTCCGAGTCGTCGCGGACGTAGAGTCGCGTAGCGCCGAGCTCGATGGCGATGTGTAGTCCGTTGATAAGGGCCTCGTATTCCACGGCGTTGTTTGAAGCTAAAAAGTGGAGGCGGATGGCGTAGCGGAGCCTACTCCCGTCTGGGGAGATCAGAATCACTCTAGCTCCCGAGCCAGGCGCCATTACGGACCCATCGAAGTACATTGTCCAGTACTCGTGGGAGACGTCCTGGGTCGATAGCTGGACCTCCGTCCATTCGGTGACAAAATCTACGAGAGCCTAAGACTTAATTGCGGTGCGGGGGGTATACCTGATGTCATGGCCCATGAGTTCAAGGGCCCACTTAGAGATTCATCTCGTGGCGTCACGATTACGGATGATGTCTCCGAGTGGGTATGAAGTAATGACTGTGACTTCGTGGTCGGTGAAGTAGTGTAGGAGCTTCCTGGTGGCCATTAGCACGACGTATAGGAGTTTCTGCACCTGGGGGTACCGGACCTTGGGGTCGATAAGTACTTCTCTGATGAAGTACATGGGTCGCTGTACCTTGAGCTGGCGTCCCGGTTCCTCCCTTTCAACGACCAGGGCGGCACTCACCACGTGGGTACTCGCCGTGATGTAAAGGAGGAGGGGTTCTCCCTGTTCGGGAGCGACGAGGATCGGGGTTGACATCAGGGATGTTTTGAGGCTTTCGAGAGCCCGCTGGGCTTCCTCGGTCTAGACGAAGGTGTTTGTCTTTTTAAGGAGCTTATAAAGTGGCAGCCCCCGTTCGCTGAGCCAGGAGATGAAGCGACTAAGGGTGGCCAGGCAGCCGGTGAGCCTTTGTATGCCTTTCATGTTGCATATGGGACCCATGTTGGAGATGGCTGCGATTTTTTTGGGGTTGGCTTCAATGCCGTGCTCGGATACGATGTATCCAAGCAGCTTTCCCCTAGAACCCTGAAAACACATTTTTCGGGATTTAGCTTGATGTTGAACCTTCGGAGGTTCATGAACGTTGCGGCCCAGTTTGCGATCAGGTCGCAAGCTCAAGCCATTTTGACCACTATGTCATCAACATAGACGACAATTGTTGGTTTCAACCGTTCAGTCTGGTTAGGCTGATTAGACGGGTCGATTTGATCGGCGAAGCATCGCTGCATGCACCTTTGGTAGGTGGTGCCAGCGTTCTTCAGACCGAAAGGCATGGTTATGTAGCAGTACAAACCATATGGGGTGATAAACGAGGTTGTGAGCTGATCGAAATCTTTTATCGCGATCTGGTGATAGCTTGAGTAGGCATCCAGAAAGGAGAGGATCTCACAACCCGAGGTGGAGTCAATTATCTGGTCTATGCATGGTAAAGGAAAGTGGTCCTTCGAACATGCTTTATTAAGTCCAGTGTAATCGACGCACATTCTCCACTTCCCGGTCTTCTTTTTGACAAGGACGGGATTGGCGAGCTAGTCGGAGTGGAAAACTTCCCTAATGAATCCAGCCACCAGGAGCTTGGCGATCTCTTCGCCTATGGCCCTGCGCCTCTCGTCGTCGAAATGATGCAGGCATTGTTTGGCGGGCCTTGAGCCCAGGATAAGGCGTAGCGCGTGCTCGGCGACTTCACGTGGTATCCCCGGCATTTCAGAAGGCTGCCATGCGAAGACATCGTGATTGTCGCGTAGGAAGTCGACGAGCTCGTATTCCTATTAGGCCGGGAGCTGGGTCCCGATTCACACCGTCTTGGCTGGGTTGGTGGGGTCGACACCCACCGCCTTGGTTTCCTCGAGCGGGTGGAAGGCCATCGAGGAGGTTGGTTTGTTGTAGTCTAGGACTGCTGGGGTTGACGACTCCCCGAGCTGTAGGAGCTCGAATGAGTTGACGACCGTGGTGGCGAGCTTGTAGTGCTCGCAGTCACACTCAAAGGCATGTGAGAAGGTGCTACTCACTGTGATGACACCGTTTGGTCCCAGCATCTTTAGCTTGAGGTAGGTGTAGTTGGGGATCGCCATGAATCTTGCGTAGCATGGCCGTCCCAAGATGGCGTGGTAGGACCCCAAAAAGTCTACCACTTCGAAGGTGAGGACCTCCGAGTGGAAGTTGGCCCGGCTGTCGAACGTGATGGGTAGATCGATCTATCCGAGCGGGTATGCCTGCGCTCCCGGGATTACCCCATGGAAGGGGGAGCTCGCTAGGCGGAGCTCCGATCGAGGGATGCACATGGCATCGAGGGTATCGATGTACAGGATATTGAGACCGCTGCCCCCATCCATTAGCACCTTGGTGAGGCGCTTCTTGCGGACAATGGGGTCAACGATGAGCGGGTAGCGTCTTGGTCTCGCGACGTAGGAGGGATGGTCTCTCTGATCAAAGGTGATTGGGGATTCTGACTAGCTGAGAAAAGAGGGGATGACTGTTTCAGCGGCGCACGCCTCCCTATAGCATACCTTATGCTTGCGTTTGGACCAGATGGCGTTGGACCCACCGAAGATCATGATGCACTCCTCAGGTTTAGGGAAACCGTCCCCATCCTTGCCTGCCGCGCCACCCCTCCTAACTGTCGGCTCCTTGCCGTCCCCCTCCTTTGGCGCGCCGGCCTGTTGGAGGAAACGTTTAAGGAGCTCACACTCCTTGTAGAGGTGTTTGACGGGATAGGTATGATTGGGGCACGGACCATCCATGGTTTGTTGAAGTGGTCAGGCAGTCCCTATTGGGGCTGCCTGGGTGCGCAATCAGCTGTGGCGATCAACGTGGTGTTGTCCGACCGGCGCCGATCCTTCCTGTTCTTCTTGCCCCTCTGAGTGGAGGGGCCTTCGTCTAGATCCACGTGCTTGGGCTTGCCTTTCTCCTGGCCTCCGCTGAAGACTGCTCTGACCACCTCCTCGCTAGAGGCGTGGTTGGTGGCGACGTCGAGCAGATCATGGGTGGTGCGGGGTTTTAGGCAGCCAAGCTTGTGGATTAGGGACTCGCAGTTTGTCCCGGAGAGGAAGGCGCTGATGACGTCTGTGTCGACGACATCAGGGAGGGAGTTACAACGTTGGGAAAACCTACGGATGTAATCCCATAGGGATTCATTGGGCTCCTGCTGGCAGCTCTTGAGGTCCCAGGAGTTTCCCGGGTGGACGTACGTCCCCTGGAAATTCCCCACGAAGACCCTCTTGAGGTCTGCCTAGTCGCGGATGCTGTTGTGTGGAAGGAATTCGAGCCATGCCCGAACATGTTCCCCCATGCAAATGGGAAGATATTGGATGATGAAAAAGTCATCATCCACTCCTCTGGCTCGACAGGTGAGCCAGAAGTCTTCGAGCCAAATGCCTGGGTTTGTCTCCCTGGTGTATTTGGTGATGTTGGTGGGAGGCCGGAAATGCTGCGAAAATGGTGCTCTCCGGATGCGCCGGCTGAAGGCCCATGGCCCTGGGCCCTTAGGGCTGGGGCTCCGATCATCTGGCCGGTGATCGTGCCTGGGGCGCGTTTCACCGCTTCCCTCGATGGTTTGGCCAGGGTCCGTGTCGCCTGCTGCCGTATGGCGGACGTCGTTACCGTGTCGGGCCCAATGATGGTTGCTAGCGACGCTACGAGCATCCTGGTGCTATCAGTGTGGAGCAGGCACCTGGTTGGACCATGGCGCGGCCGCCGCTCCCCGAGCCGAGCCTGCCGGCTGTGACACCAAGCGAATGGATCAATCCGGCTGGTGCGTCCCCATCCCCCAGTGGGGAGAGAGGGCACAGGTCAGAGTCGAGATGCGGAGCTTTCCGCCTGTTGGACGGCGGCAGCCTCTACTAGAACCCGGAGGTTGTGGTAGACTGCCCGCTCCTGAGGGTCGACGGGCTCAGGAACACCGCGGAGAAGCATTGCTGCAGCAATGATGTTCTGGCCGGCCCGAGCAAATTGTGGGATATCGTTCCCCTCGCTCACGATGTTGTGCTGAACCTGGCGAGCGTGACCTCGGGCGCCACCCGCCGGGCCAGGCGCGTGGGGCGCAACGTGCTGTACTAACGACACCGGTGCAGGCGGCGGCTGATTCTGCCGTCCTTGTCGTAATTCCTCAGCGTGTGCTTGCGCAGACGTGAGGGCTCCCGCGCGTGGGTCCGGAGGGGTGTGAGTTTGCACAGACTCCGCGACCATCGGCAGTCGTCCCAGAGCGTCCGCCATAGCGCACTCTCGGGATGGACAGTGGCAAGGCGCCACGTCACCGATGCTAGAACCGTCGCTCTCACCATCACCATCTAGGAGTTTGTGGGAAATGGCAGGAATGTAGCCCGCCTTCCCACGAACTTAGACATAAGGGGGGATGGTGCCAGCATCCTTCGGAGCCCCCGAGCATATGCGTCCGCAGAGGACACGAGGCCATAGGGGAACCGATCACATGGCGTTTGTGGCATGGGCGGTTCATTCCCTCCGGGTGATTGGTGAGAGATAGGAAATAAAGAGCGAGTAGTAGTACGCATATTACTTACAGCGGGATTTGAGCAGGAGTTTGCTCGGAATGAAGCGCAGATGCCGCGCCACAGAAGTCGCGCGTCTCGGAGTCGATGGTGGACGTCCCTCCGATGGGTGTCGTGTCGCGAGCCTCCTCGCCGAGGTGGAGTACGCCGAGTCGGTCGACGACGAAGTCTAGGCTCCCGAAGCAGAAGGCCTGGGATGGCTCGAAGACAGGTGGAACCCGCATCCCAGCGGGCGAGAATGCGGGGAACTCCAGCGAGCCGAAACGAATCATATCGCCCGAGCCCGCCACGGTGGGGGTGGCGGAAAAAAGGACCATCCGATGATCAAAAGGGTGTTGAACGTACAACGTCTTCCCCACGGACGGCACCAACTGTCGGTGCAGAAAGTGACCAACTAGTAAATATTTGTAGTTTTGCTGTACGTTGTGATCGGAGGTGGCCTAGCACTCAATAACACATGATTTATACTGGTTCAGGCAACGTGCCCTACATCCAGTCGAGGTCGGTCGATGACTTTATTCCTGAGCCCAGGTGCTCGAAGTCTGTAGTGGGGTTACAAACAAGAAGGAGAAAGGAGGGGGTGTACAAGAGGTTTGGTTGGCTCCGACCGAAAGGGTTGCGGTCGGAACTGAGTGGTCCTGCGGTTGGGAGTTTTGATGTCGATCTAGTGAGTCTGAGCTTAAAGAAGTCGATCTCCCCTTGTTTGGAGGGAGCACATCCCCTTTTATAGATGAAGGGGATGGCTTTACAGGTGAGAGAGAGAGAGAGAGAGTATGGATGTTTCTGAGCCTTGCTACCTATGGTGATGAAAACTGGATAATGGTTGACGTCCCCCAATACTGTCGATGTCGCTGTAGGATGTCAGATGTGCATGGGAGGTCGAACTATCTTCTTCAGGAAGGATGACGCCGGTACTTGCAAAATACTTCTTGACGCCTAGTGGCATGTGAGGAGCCATGCTATGTTCACCCGGTATAGCAAATCCTGGAGCCCATACCGTGACCGATGTCCAGAGACACGCGGGGGGCTTACCATATGGGAGTTTCTAGCGGCCCCTACAATACTTTGTGTCAGGGTGGCTGCAGAGCACTGTTTCGTGCAGGGTATGGTCTCTGGTACAGTGGTTTTGACTTGTGAGCTATGCCTTGCCTTTCTCCGCACGTCTTCTAGTTCCTTCCGAGCGGGGTGTCCCCGGTCGGATGGCCCCGGTCGGCTCTCAGTGCGCCGGTCGGAGAAGAGCGGTGAGCAGGGTTCCCACGAGCCCGGTCGCGGGGTCGGAGTCGGAAGCAGCGTTTTGGGCCAGGCCTTTCGATTGGAGAGACTGCTTGTAGACGGCTGGTGCCTAAAGCGAGTGCTCCGGTCGGAGAGGTGGATCGAAGAAGTTGAAGAACGGGCATTTGTTCTTAAGGGTAGACCTTCTGGTCGGTGACCGGACTACCCTTCCGGCCCGCTGTGTTTTAGATTTTTGGGCCGGTCCATGAACTATGTGTTGTTTTCCTAGGCCGAGCCCGGACGTGGAAGCCGGTCCTCGAAAGACCCCGGGTTTACGAACCCGACAATATATATATATATGGCCTCTATATTATATACTATACCAATATAGTTTTAGCCTTTCGAGCTTAGGTCTTTTCTCAGATGCTAATAGTTATATATAGTTATACCAATATAACTATTAGCATATAATATAGAGGCCTTTCGAGCTTAGGTCTTTTCTCAGATGCTAATAGCTTAGGTCTTTCGAGCTTAGGTCCTTTCAATTCTCACCAATATAGTAACCCAACTTTCCAAAGGCCGAAACTATATTGGTATAGTATATAATATAGAGGCCATATTTAGATTCATCATATGCTAATAGTTAACTAGCTAATACCTCATAGCCAATTTAACAACTAACTATTAGTTACTATTAGCTGGTTTCATCCAACTAGTAAAATAGTTGTTAATTGCATATTGAACTAATGATTAGCTAGAGTATTAGCTAAATATGTCTATATCTTAAGAAACCTAATTATTAACAGCTAACTATTAGCTCTAGATCAAAGCCAAAAGGTAAAAAAAAAAAACACGGTTGGCCGAAAATCAAATAAAACTTGAAATGAGTTGTGGTGAGACTTTGCTTTAAGCATCTCATTCGCCGCATCTATGGACTGAAGCTCCAGTACGTACACGGTAAGGTCATGGAGACGGAAGAAGTACAACCGTACAAGAATACATTATAAAACAAGATGACGTGCTCGTGTTTGGACTGAGCCGGAATAGATGGATTATTTGTCCAAACGGGAATAGTCCTGCTTAGGTCACTCTAGCTATATAGAAGTATGTACATCCCGTGTCTTTAAGACTAGTAGTACCCACGTCAGCCAATAATACAAACATAAGCTATTTGCAAATTTGATATTTCACCAATAGTTAGTTCACATGAAAAGTTTATACTACAAAAAATTTTATACATTGATTTTGTATTTAGAAATTCGTTCTAACAATCAAACTTTTGTTGCTATAAATTATATATCATAAGAGAAATTAGCGGTCAAAATATGCACTCAAGTCAATCACACCCAATACATTGGAATGGAGGGGGTATGTCATATATTTTACTTTGACTAGTAAAGTTTTTACACTTTTTTGCTGCCAGTAACTTCTAAAATGTTGTAGGCTAGAGATGAAAAGACCATGTATTTATATAGATCTGCATGTAAAGGTACTTTCATGTTCTTTTCAGATCATTAACTTTTGTAATTATATTTAATGGACAAGTGTTGGTTACTGTTGTATTTCTAAGA
Source organism: Miscanthus floridulus (assembly GCF_019320115.1). Lineage (NCBI taxonomy): Eukaryota > Viridiplantae > Streptophyta > Magnoliopsida > Poales > Poaceae > Miscanthus > Miscanthus floridulus. The sequence continues at coordinate 40,074,250 of NC_089581.1, forward strand.
AAAAAGGCCCAACCTATGAGGTTTTTTTTAATAAAAGTAAGCATCTAATTTTAAAATTAAAGAGGGCCTAAATATTGGTGGCTGGCAACGAGTTCAGGTAGTGCCACTTGTTGCACCTTAGAGCCTTACACACAATAGGTATTAAGTGTTGTTGACCAACAAAAGAAGTAGTAAATCATGTAGAAGCAGAGCGACAAAAGTCAGCACCCTATTCATTTGTTCAGAGAGAAATCACCCTAAAGTCAATCAACCGAACCACGAGAAACTAAGTCCGAGGCCATTCCAGTAAAGGATTTCATGATGTTATATCTAAGAGCTAGCGCCATATAGCAAAGATGCAATGAAATATAAATAAAACAATCACTAATACAAAAAGGTTTCATTTTATTGTTACTTAACCTCTTCATAACTCACCTAAAATTAGAAGCCGAGTTGTACGATGAAACTCATCTATTCTTTGTCATTAAAAAAAATGCGACCATGCCATCAGAATTTGCATAGGTGAGACTCTGTTGAATAATTAAATAAATACAGATGAAACTCCAAAACAACATATCTACAACAGGCGGTACATTCTAGCTCAACAGCTCCAAACCGACCGAGATACGTTATCAAATTCAAAAGCGTGCAAAGAGCCAAGACACGCGAAACGCATGGCAGCTCGCTAGCTACCTAGCTACGCCACACCTGGTACTGAGATTGGCCGCTACCTGCTACTGCGTCTACGGGTGTATGGTCCTGTGGTTTCATTCCGGTCAGCGTCGCCACCTTGTCCGTGCGACGCGGCAGCCACGTACCCACCCTGCTCCTGCAGCCACCGCCGTCCAATAAAAAAAATCGGACGACAAGGGGCGCGCAGCTCCCACGCCACCGACACGCGGCCCCATCCGTCAGCCTCCACCCGTCTGGCTCCGGTTGGATCCCACGCCGCCGCGACGTGACTGCACTGGATGGATGTCCGCATCCCGATTAGCTCTACTCCCACTGTGCGTGTCGGTGAACAAGACGCTTCTAGACTACTCCGTATGCGCGTCACCGCCCCCACACCCCCGCCCGGTAATCGCTTGCGTCGCCGTCGACGGTTAATCACAACGCCCCCACCCCCCTAATTAAGGGGGCCCACCGCCCCGTGAGAGCGACGAGCAGGCGCAGCAGATATGAGCGCGCGTCCCCTCCGCGTCCCTCCCTCTCCGCCTCACTCTGTCTCCTCCCCCCGCCTCCGTTCCTCCGGCTGCCGCCGCCGCCTCCACCGCGGGCGCCAGAGATCTCCACAAAGTCTCCCAATCCCCACCACGCCCGCCTCCAGGGGGTCCGCCCGCAAGCCTCCTCCGCCTCCGCGCGAGGTCGGTCGCGCGCGCTCTGTCCCGGATCCGCCATTCCCGGTTCCGCGCCGGGTTTCCTGCTCCGGCTGCGCTGTTCCTGGCTGCCCCGCGCCCCGCTCTCGGCCCGGGTCCTCCTGGCCTGCCGTTTGCGGATCTCGAACCAGATCCTGCCCCCGCATGGGGTGTCGTCGGTTCCCAGCCTAGCGGCGCCCCATTGCCCCCACCATTTCGGAGCAATCGCTTGCCCGGTTCCTCCGGCTATCTGAGCTGCGAGAAATCTCCCGATTGTTCTTGCGTCGTGTTCAAATCGCCCTTGCTACTACTCCCCGGATCGCAAGATCCAGTTCGCCGGGCCTTTTGCTGGTGCCCAATTTGAGGCAGACTGTCCCCATCAATCAATCGCTCTCAATCGCCCCCCCCTGCTTTTTTTCCCCTCGGAGAAAAATCTGATCCCTGCCCCCTCCCACCACCACCACCAAACCACGCACCCAAGATCCGCCACTGCATTGGCCGCGGCCTGCGCGCATTCTGCGAATCCTGATCCGAGAGGCCGCAGGCGCGGCAGCCGCTGGCCGGAGATGACGTCGCCGTACGCCTCGCCGTTCCTGCTCTCCCTGCTCCTGCTCCTCTCCATCCCGGTCGTCTTCCTCCTCGCGCCGCGCCTGCTCCCGCCCAAGACGCTCCCGGCCATCCCGGACGCCGACGAGTCCGACGACCTCGCCCTCTTCCGCCGGGCCATCCTCTCCTCCTCGTCGGCCACTCCCACGCCCCCCACCTCCGCGGCCTCCTACTTTTTCCGCCGCCGCCCGGCGCCCAAGATCGCCTTCCTCTTCCTCACCAACTCGGACCTCGTCTTCTCCCCGCTCTGGGAGAAGTTCTTCCGCGGCCACACCCACCAATTCAACCTCTACGTCCACGCCGACCCCTACTCCGTCCTCGAGCTGCCGCCCACGCCATCCTTCCGCGGCCGCTTCGTCCCCGCCAAGGCCACACAGCGCGCCTCCCCCACCCTCATCTCCGCCGCGCGACGCCTTCTCGCCACCGCGCTCCTTGACGACCCCAACAACCAGTTCTTCGCGCTCCTGTCGCAGTCCTGCATCCCGCTCCACCCGTTCCCCACCCTCTACAACGCACTCCTCTCTGACAATGCTGGCCCTCATAGCCGCCACCGCAGCTTCATAGAGATAATGGACAACATGGACAACGACACCAAGCTGCTGCATGACAGGTACTATGCCCGGGGTGACGATGTTATGCTCCCGGAGGTTCCGTATGATCAGTTCCGTGCTGGGTCGCAGTTCTTTGTGCTCACGAGAAGGCATGCCATCATGGTCGTGAGGGATATGCGGCTTTGGAAGAAGTTCAAGTTGCCCTGTCTGATCGAGCGCAGGGATTCATGCTACCCGGAGGAGCATTACTTCCCTACACTGCTGGATATGCAGGATCCTGAGGGTTGTACTAAGTATACCCTAACAAGGGTAAATTGGACGGGTTCAGTTGCGGGACACCCACACATGTATGGGCCTGGAGAGGTATCGGCGAACTTGATCAGGGAGCTGAGGAAGTCGAATATGACACACTCTTACATGTTCGCCCGCAAGTTTTCTCCTGAGTGCCTTGAGCCTTTGATGGAGATCGCAGACTCAGTCATCCTACGTGACTAGTCTGAAGCAACCCCCATTTGATGGTCGGAGTTTGTACACCGAAATGAATGAGGTATGGAAATATGCGCTTGCTGCGACCTCTCTGAAAGAATTAATCATCTTCTATTTAGGTGTTGTGTTGAGAGAAATGTCTCCAAATGGAGTGTACATAGCACGGAATGCGAGATTATTAGGTTGTTGAGTAATCTGTATGCTTAACATTTTCATAATAAAGCGGCATACTACATTAGATTGTTATTTTGTCATCAATTGAATGCTTGTTACATTAGTTTGTTTTCTTAGGCACTGCAAGCCTTTTGCTCTTGTTAGATCGACTGCATTTATCATAGAAACATTGGCCTATATGGTCCTTTTTTATTAGTGCTGGTCAATGATTAAGCAATCTTGAAAGTTGAAACACAGACAAGCTTCCTTAGGTAGTCATTTCGTTGGTAGTGAAAGAAATTCTTGTGGGAGTCTGTTGCATTCTGGCCAGAACAATTTGCTGGTCATGCTCGATTCATTGGATCAATGTAACAATGCTATCCATGCTGAACCTGGTCTCACTGTATCATTCTTTGCTAGGTCCAACGAACATTTTCCATGTAAATCCTTTGCCCCTCTTCATTCTTTTGAAACTTTACTTGCCTAATTTTCTCCTACGCATAGTAGTACACTGTCAATGCTTTTATCAGAACTACCCCTCCTTGTTTCAGGCATCGAAGGAGTGTTAGACTGCAATGCTACTTTCGCTTCCACTGTGGTTAGATGGGACAACCGAGTAGTTCCATCTCTGCCTTATAGAGCCTCCTCGAGGAACAACATATCCTCTTCTGGCTTCCCTTCTTTTTTTGAAGTTCTTCTCTCTTTTTTCCTGGGAAGAGGGTGCTGCTGCTGAGAGAGTACGATATGACTACGAATTGTCGCTTAGTGAGTACAGTGTTTGAACACAGCTGTTTTTTTAGTAGGGCAGTTAATGTGATCATCCTATGTATATATGGAGGCACTCTTGTGAATACATGCGGTGATGATTTGTAGGTTCAGTTGCATATATACCATCTCCTTCCCTATTTTTGGTCGTTTAGCCTATGCAACGGTGCTGTTGCCTTGCTTCTTAGACCATTCTGGTGCTTGAAGTGATTATAAACTAATTATCATGAAAGAGCATATTTGACTTTGGCTGTAGGATTCTTTTGTATAAAGTCTGTTAAGAGAAAAGGGAGGGCCAAACTGCACTGAACAGAATAATTCACCGAAACAACCTTAAACCCTAATATGGCCAAAGTTGGGACCTATTCTTATCGACATTTTTTATGCCAGTGGCCGCACTTGTTAGGTCAGCGGTTTCACTGCTATTCTCGTATGTCCTGCATCTGCCCACTACAAACATTATACTAATAGCTATTGGCATGCTCTTATTGATTCAAAGGGACATGTTTTATATCTGCTCCACTCCCAGAGTTGTACTATTGATGGACATGTCTTGTTTGTGTTTAAAACAAGAAAGGGATATGACATGTTTTTCTGGCTGTGATGTTATATTGGGCAGGGCTATTGCCAATGGACTACACCGGGAAAGCATGTAAAATTTCTGTCACAGATGGACACAGTCACACAGATGTGTAGTGCCTGTATCCTGTCGGAACCAATGGGCTGTTCTCGGTCGACATCTCGTAGCATTAGCACTAGCACCTTGCAATTTTTGGTATATTTGCTTGCAAAACTGTGAGGAAATATGTGATGTATGAACGAAGAGCAGAGGGGAGGAAGGCGGCGTGTCAGAACCACCAAGCTATTCTTCAGGATGGGGTGGTTTCCTCTTTGCTCTCGATTCAGTTTCAGCAGTTTCCACTTTTAGTGTTCTGGTTTCTCTTTTTTTTCTAAAAAAATCTAATATTTCTTTTTCTTGAGAATGGTTGATGTTGTCAGCTAGCCTGGTTTACAGTAATATTCTCAGGAAATCACCAAACTATAACAGGACATTCGCTGCTGGAAATCATTCTGTTTTTATGCTGCAATCAGCAATTTTCTAATGTCCTGCACCTTCTCTGATCTGCTACATTCTTCAGCATATCAACGTTGACATTTCGAGATTTTAATAAAAAGAAGGCACAGGACAGGAATCTATCGATACTACCCTAAGGAGTCGTTTGGATCTATTTAGGGCCTGTTTAGATCCCATCTAAAATCCAAAATTTTTCAAGATTCTCTGTCACATCAAATCTTGCGACACATGCATAGAGCATTAAATGTAGGTAAAAAGAATAACTAATTGCACAGTTTGCCTGTAATTGGCGAGACGAATCTTTTAAGCCTAAATAGTCCATAATTGGACAATTTTTACCAAATACAAATGAAAGTGCTATAGTAGCTAAAAGCCAAAAATTTTCGTATCTAAACGGGGCCTTAATAAACATAATAAAGCTACGATACAAGGAAAGATCGTGGAAACTCAGAGAACTAATTTCAGTGCTCGTTGGGGCGTGAGTGATAACTAATTTACTTTGATCACTCCTGAGGTTCGACCCATGGCGTGGGCGCTGTAACGTCGGAGGGTTGGTGGGTTAGCTGAGGATTCACTGTCGCTGTTTTCCATTTGTTGTTGCCACAGTTGGGATTCACTGTCGCCGTTTTCCATTTGTTGCCACTGTTGCTCACCAACTAAAGACAGTGACCAAGGCAACGACTGTCAGTTGTTACGACCAGTAGCTCTATTCCAAATACACTGTAAACAGCCGTAGCTGTTGTCAGAGTACGTTTTACAAATCTAACGTGACGGCTTTCATTTGATCTAATTAAATGCTTCAAAACTATTCTCAACCATACTTTTGTAAATATTAAATTCAAAGTGAACATTCGAAAACGAAGGGATTTCCGTTCAGGCACTTCATCATCTATATTTAGGGAAAAGAAAAGTATAGAAAAAAGTAAAGATAGACCATGGTTCTAGATAGTCCGGTATAAAACTGCTATAGGTTTTTCTATAGGCTCTACTGTTACCATATTACTAATCGGTTCCGCTACTGCAGCCAATAATGTTTTAGCTCCACTTAACACCATAGCACCGCTAATCTTAACCAAGAAACATATTCATTATCTATTTTAGATGACTATAATTGTGTTCTTTAGAACGATGATTGAATGTTCATTGTTGGATGTAAAGTGAATATTAATGTTGAGCATACCTATAAGTATGTTGATTGATTAACGAATGCTAAGTAATAGATTTGGAGACATATTGGGCGCGTTCGGCTAGCTGATTGCCGGCTGGCTGGCTCTGTCACTCACGAAATCACTGTTCACGTCCTACCAGAACAGTATTTTTCTCTCACAACAATCAGCCGGAACCGTGTTTTTCAGTCCTGCCGAACGGGCCCATTGTCCCTAGAGTCTTATACATTTTGAGTATATATGTTCATGAAAGTTCCATAGCTATATGCTTCTGTACTTAATTGATTAAAACTATTTATGTTATCATAAAACCACTAAATAAAATCTCTATTAGCTTTGGCTATAACTTTTTATAGTTTTTGGAGGAAGCTGTCTATTTAAAACCTTGAGACAGGCAGTCCTAGCTTCTGGGCTGTTTCCTAGTACGATAACATAGGGAAAAGTCCAGCCCATAAATCACCGGCTTCTCATTTTGGCCCACAAAGACCCTGAAAGGCCCATCACCCAACTGAAAGTGATGGCCCACCACTCTCACCTAGTCACCTTTCTCCCCCACCCACCCTCCACCGCTGTCACCCACGAGCTCTCTCCTCTCTTCTTGACGAAGGGCGGTGGTTACTGGAGCCAGCTTGGTCGGTTCGGTTGCCACCAAAGCGCCCCGCAAAATCTCGCCGCCGACCGCCATGGCAGCCGCCGACGCGACGCGTACGCTGGTCGCTGCCCTATCTCTCGCCGTAGCCGCCTGCTGCCTCGCGCAGCTGGCGGCGGCGGACACGAACGGCGTCTACGAGCCGTGCAGCGACGCACGGATCCAGCGCGGTGACGGCTTCACCTTCGGGGTGGTCTTTGCGGGATACAATACCTTCTTCTCCGGCAACACACAGCTCTCCCCCTGCGACCGCCGCCTCAACCTCGCTGCCTCCGGGCAGCTCGCCCTCTTCCGCCCCAAGGTCGACGAGATTTCCCTCCTCACTATCAACACCACCACCGGATTCAACCCAGTAAGCGATCCTGGCCTTCTTGTTTGCTTTGAGTTTCTGATTTCTTGTTTGGAGTCAATAAGTTTGGGGCGGATCCGAATTCCGGCGGAGCTTGCATTCTGCGTGCTTGTGGAAATGTGGAAGTAGGTGGAGGTCGGTTGGCACGCCGGAGGTAGGGTTGATTAGCATTTATTTGTTGTTCTAAGAGGAAGTAGGGCTGTTTAGCATGATCCTGGTGCTTTCTGTAGAAATTGTTCATCTGCTTAATCGACCTTTGGATGAACAGAGTTGCTGCTCAGTGATTTGATTCAATGCAAAATATTGATCCACGACTCCAGTAGTAGTGAATGGCCAATAGGATCAAAGGATTAGTTTTATGTAGTTGGGAGAGTGTGCATTGTTTGATGTAACTTGTAAATATCATAGTGTGTGGTCCTGAATTCCTGATCTTACAGGTATCCAATGAATTGCACCATCTCAATATGCTTAGTGTCGTCTGTAAATTGTGATTTGAATTTGTTTAAGATCTTGTTGGCATAAAATGGCAGACACTGCCATTCATTAAGTAGTAAGAAATAATTTATTTCAGGAAGTCCTGTACAATGATGTCCAAAGCAAGCGACTCGTATTATAAAACAACAAATGACAAGAAAAGTGACAACTAGGTAAAAGAGGGAAACCCTGAAATAACGAAGAAACATGTGATATTGAACTGAAACCAAGCTCCCACTTTTTTTATCTGGTGGAAACTCTTTATCTGCTCCTAGTCTTTCAAGAACTCACTTTACCGGTATGTTGAGAAAAATATAAGCACAACATGCTTTAATGAGTGTTTTAACTTTTTGTACCTGAGATTCATTTTCAGCATGCATAGATCCTTGGAGAAATTGATCGTATTTTAAGGATCTCTGTTTGCTCTCCAATCTCCATAGTTTTACATTTTTAAATTTCAAATCAGGAGTCTGCTTGTTAGTTCAACGCAGTTTACCCCATTATAAGAAAATAGTGAATCTAGGCTATGGATGCATCTAATTTGCTAGGATTCATAGTTGTATGTCAAATCATCTGCGCGATGGGGAGATCAGATAAGTCCTAAAGTGCCTTTGTGCCAGTTCAACTCTTTTGTGCAAAAAGGGGGTCCACTAAGCTTGTCAAGATCCTGGTACTTTCTTTGTGTTCAGGGCTCTAAGCATTGTTGCCTCGTGTTTATCGTGAGGAACCATACTTGGTGATTTGTTTCTATTAAGACGGGGTGACCATAATATAGCACAAAAGGTCACAATTCATCCCCTACCGGGCAAAGTTGCTATTTTAAGGAGTAAGTTGGGTGGATCCAGGGAAGTTTTGCACTGTAAGAGCATCTCCAAAGGCTCCTTAAAGAACACTTGCTTAATCATTTATTATACCAAGTGGCTAAACTGAGTAGGAAGCTAAATTTCTCCAATAGTGTGCAATATTTGGTTGCTAAAAATAGGGCGTACCCAGTGCAGAGAGCTCCCGCTCTGTGCGGGGTTTGGGGAAGGGTGTCAGTGGCAAGCCTTACCCTCGCCTGTGCAATGCGAGGAGACCGCGACTCGAACCCGGGAACTTCTGGTCACAGGCGGTAAGACTCTACCGCTTGCACCAGGCCCGCCCTTCATTTGGTTGCTAAAAATAATAATAAAAAAGAGTGCATTACATCTTTTTCTTGCTTGGCTCCTTGCAGCTCGTGCACTGCCCCCAGCCCTTTCCCTGCCTCCCCTCAGCCAGCTGTCCGCAGCCAGCACCAGCAGCCTCCTTGGCGCCCCCCCCCCCCCCCCCCCCCCCCCACACACACACACAAGAAAGCCGCAGCCAGCAAGATTGCTGCCGGCCTACTGTTTCTCCAAGCAAATTCAAGGGCATGGGTATATCATTGTATTTGAAATGGAAATGGAATATTTCTATTAGTCTGCCGCCTGTACAATGTTAATTTGTATTACATGCATTGCTCCATCCAGTGGCAGGCGTCGGAAATCGCCTAGGCTAGTCCCAGGATGCACTGAAATACTGGCCCGTCTCAAAAATCAACTAGGAATCGACCCCTGGTTTATTAGTTTATGCAGCAATGGCAGGCGACCCCCCCCCCCCCCCCCCCCAAAAAAAAAAAAAAAAAAAAGGCTCTGCCCCCTGCACCCTCCACCCACCGGCTGCAGTCAGGCCAGCGGTAGCCAGGCCAGACCATGCCCAGCCGCCTGGGGCTGACCAGGCGGTGGCCAGGGATCTTCTCACGCGAAAAGAAGAAAACCGTGCTTGGGAGGAAAAAAACTGGCGCAAAGTGCTGATATCAAGCTCAGAAAGCACATGAACATCTGAGGAGTCAAGGGGGAGATTTATCAAGTGCTTATCTTTAGGAGTTCAAATATAAAACTGTTGGATGGCTGTTTTTCCCCCGTTTTGTTAAAAGAACGAAGTATGGAGTTGTTTTAATGAACTCTTGGAGATGCTAAGTCCTTACGGAAATGCGGGAGTAGGTGGATGAACGTTACCTTGGTGTTGATATTTGGGCTTAGCATTTCTTGGTTCTCCTTAGCTGGAGACATGGAGATTGAGTGGGTTTGCATGATACTCTGGTGCTTTCTTTTGCATTTCTTTATCTGCTTGTGTTTGAAGTTACACAGATGTTGCTCAGTTGATTTGATTCATCGCGAGATTTTATTCCACAGCTCCATATTTGTTAGATTAAGCCTAATGCTATTTTGCTTACTGAATACTGATCAAGTAAAATCACAAGAGATGGTAATGGCAATCCTAACTGCATCGTCTAATTGCCCCCTGACCTAGTTAGTGTACACGCCAGGGTTGACTTGAGGGGGCAGCCTGTTGATTTGTTTTTGCCTAGTTAGCATCACCATTGCTTTTATGTTTGCCGAGAGCCATTTTATGAAGTGGGAGAAAAATAAAATCATAGCTTTGCTTCAAGGATAGCGTCTCTCTACGTCAGGTTATGGACTTCTACTGGATATCGAACATTTGTTTTAATTTGAATTAATGAATTTTCCAAGAACTTTGTCCTAATGAATGAATGCGAATCTTGCTCTTATTCATGGTCATCATGCATATATCCGTAAGAGACATTGGTCCTATTAGAAAATAACTCTGTTTTTTTGTGCTATAAGTTGCCAAGAATATATCCAATTTCTGACTTCCTAGAATGCTAAAGCGCTACATTGACACAACGTTTCATCTATCATTGCAACTTTTTTAACTAATGGAAACCATGGATCTATGCAATGCCATATTAGGAGTCTAGGATTGGACTTCAAACCTGGCCTAGCCCATATTAAGAAATTCTGTCTGTCAAAGTATCTGATCTGCTTGGGTGCATAATTCTAATTTAAATTCTGTGAAATTGTGATGTCATATGATGTCGAAAGTGCCTTTGTGCCAATCTCAAAGCTTTCATGTAAAATGTTAAGAAATAAAAAACCGGTCCACTAGTATCTTGCCTGTTTCTGATCCTAGCTATCTTGTATTTGTCACAATGATTTGTTTTGCATTTTCGCTAACCTGGGCTCCACGACATGAAATTATATTTCGGTACATAACATGAATAAATTATACTGTTATACATGTGGCACTAAACACTGAAGACCAATGAATTTCCAGGATTTCCCCTTAGCTGTGTCTGATCTTTAAATGCTTTGCTTAGCCTCAGAGTGTTAATTTGTTTCATTCTCTACTTAGACCTAAAAAAAGAAATGAAAATGAGGAGGAACTTTACATCTTTGATTGCTAATTGCACACCCTATCTACTCATCAAGTTTACTGTCATGGTGCTTTGGTTGTCACGAGTGAACTCTGAGTGTCCTTTGTTTTGTTGTCTGTATTCGTGGTTAAATGCATGCATCCAGTGTTGGCATTGTCAGTATATCATCAAAGATGCGCTATTTTGTAGGCTTCAGCTGGTGGATTCATGGTAGCATTTGCTGGTAGGAAGTATGCAGCTAGATCTATTCCGATATTTGTATCCAACACCTCAGTTACAGTGTCCAGCTTCACCCTGGTATGAATCGATAAACACACTATTATGTCCAGCATATCTGAACATGTAACAAAGAAGTTTTGAATCTTATTGCTACTTGGCGATTCTCCCGTAGGTACTTGAGTTCAATAAAGGCAGGCTTCAAAACTTGCACTGGAAGAAGGATGGCTGTGGTGCTTGCTCCGGCAAGTCAAACTTTGTCTGCCTTGGCAAACAAACATGTGCCATAAGGACGCAGAGCTGCAAGAGCCAAGGGCCTGTCGACTGCAGCATCGGCATCCAGCTGGCTTTCTCTGGTACGGACAAGCACGAGTCGGTTCTGAACTCATGGTACGAAGTCTCCAACCTGAGGCAGTACTCCCTGTATGGGCTCTACTCGAACCTCAAGGACACCCTGAGCGGCCAGTTCAACAAGATCTTCTAGGCTGTTCTGGCGCTGCCATTGTTTATTCTCTCCTGCTCCCGCCTCTTCTGTCGACCGCTCTGAATCCTGATGTTGTGCTTAATATTCTTTTGGTTTGCCGCCCAGGTTGCTTGTATCCAGACCAGTTTTAACCCTGTCTGAGCTCTACCGTATGTACCGTTGCCTACTGATGTCATTTTAGTGCCCTTGTTGTCATCACCACTTGCGCTTTAACTTTAATTTTGTGATGAGCTAGCTGCTTTCCTGCTGATGACTATGTTTGGCCCAACCCAAAGGAAGTGTCGTATTGCTGGCTGCAGAGCTGTGCAGAGTTGCTTGGTCCTCGTGATACCGACAGCATGTACCTATCATCGATCGCTCAAGGTTTCTGAAAATGTCATACTATCGTCCAGCAGTTGAGCTGGTTCAGATTCCCTCTTGGTTTTGCAGCCTGTCCTTTTTCAATGTTGCCCCGACTTGCTAAGTGTAACTTTTATCTTTCTTGTTATTGCTAGTAACACAAAATGGTATCTTTGAGGGCCAGTTTGGTATAGGAATTGTACAGAAAAATTCCTGTGTTCCAAACAGGGGCTCTTCTGAGATTCTAAGTTTACAAGGAAAATGGCATTTCATAGGATTCGTATAAGAATTATAATAGAAGAAGTCCTGCATTCCTTGCCTCTATCTGAGTTTACAAGTTCAAAAAAAAAAAAAAATCTGAGTTCACAAGGAAGCCCTTGTTCTAAGAACATGTCTAAATACAATTACGCTGCCCCGTTTGAAACCAAAAGCTTTTGTAGAAATTACAGTTTCTTGCAAAACCAGGAGTTAATAATATTGGAAAAAGAATATGAATTCTGGCGACGCCAGAAATGGAGTAAATTCCGAAGGGAGTGAAAACGAGCTGTCTCCCCTTTGGCAACAGATCGTCGAAGCAACAAGTTATGGCGATGGGACGACAGAGATGGAAAAGGATGGAGAATCTCAGCTGGTGAAGCTGTATATTCTTGACGCAACATACAATGCCTGCAGGTCCCTTTCGCACTGGTATGACTAATTACACGCTGCAAGTGACCAGTTGTTTCGCCGGGCTCACTTAAGCGTCCTATTGTAGTTCCATTTGTTAGTCATGGAGTGCAGATTTGTTAGTTTGTTTTTTCTTTTCCCACAAGAGCTGTTTAGCATTCTCAAACCCAAAGATTGGTATTAGGCTATTATTAGCACATGTTGTTTCACCATTTGTTACTGCTCAGGCCTGGCAGTGCTGGAACAGCAGCAAATGCTGGAATCTGGATGAGGACGACCACAATGCAAGCACCATCACGGATTCACGGTTCAGCTAGGGATGGCAATCGGGCTTGGGTGTGGGTACCCATGGATGCGGGTCAGGTTATCAGGTACCTCAAACAGCCAGCAAGGGATAACTAAGGTGCGGCTATAAAATTTTATCCATAGGTACCTATTGGGTATTTGGGGTACCCGAAATATGGTAAAACTATAAGGGTGATTGCATGATTCGCGATGCATTTTCTAAGTCCTTGCATTTTTTTGTGTATGAATTGTGATTTACTCGAGTCCTTATGATTTATTCCTTCTGTCAACAAAAGAATGCAACCGTAGAATCCGTGTCGATCAAACTAGTTCAAGTTTAGTTAAGATTATAATAAATAGCATTAGTACTTATGTAAATATATTCTATAACTAATTTAATGGTACTTATTTTGTATCATGACTGCTAATACTTTTTTATATAAATTTAGTCAAAGTTTAAACTGTTTAACTCCTTAAAAATCGAGAATTGTATTCTTGTGTAGACGGAGGGAGTAGTATTTTTATGGGCTCTCACATAAGTTAATTATGTCATGTAGTTTATAAGTACACACTACTACAGAATTGTACATCACTGCCGAATTTAAAAAACCGGCAGTGATAGACAGTGATAGACCATCACTGTTGGTTTTTGGCTAAAACCGATAGTGATAGGACCAACCGACACTGATATTCGGGTATTCACCGTCAGTTCATATCACTATTGGTTTTAGTCAAGAACCGGCAGCGATATTGGGTCATCACTGCTGGTTTTAGTAAAAAACCGACACTGATACTATCACTGTCGGTTCGTGGCTTGAACCGACAGTGATATGCTGCCAGAAAACTTTATAAGTTTCTCGTATGATGTTCGATGAAGACGAACTTTATATCAAAGTTGTAGTACTCAACGAGATCTACAACTTTGTAGTTCAAACTTTTTAATTTGAGATCGTTTGTATGTCCAAATATTTTCATTTGAAATAATATATCTAATGAAAATTACGTTTGATTTCTAAAATTTAAAATTTGAATTTTTCAAACGGTCTCAGATGGACAAACGCCCAAAACAAAAGTTGTAGATCTCGAAAAGTTATGCAACTTTGTAGTTGAAAACTTTTTCATTTGAGATCATTTACTACTTGAAAATACTATTTAAAATTAAAATTTAAAATTATCGAAGAACTCTGATTTCTCTTTTTAATCTCTGGCTAAAACTTGTAACTAGTCTTTCTCCCTCATACTAACTTCAAATTTGATGATTTTTTCTAAAAATTTCTAAAATCATGCTCTATCAATTTATTGTGTTTTTACCGCTATTATTTTATCCATCTTTTCATGTGACTGTGTTTTATCTATTTGAATTTGAATTTTAAAAAATGGCAACTTCAAACGTCATTTTGAAACACTAAATAATTTCAACTGAAAAAATCATAAACATAGAAGTTGTAGAACTTATCAAGATCTATAACTTTTATTTTGATCGTTTCTTGATCCGATAAAGTGGTAATAACATTCTTCACAAAATTTACATATCTCTCTTATAGTTTCATAAACAATAAGAGGGATATCTAACATTTGCGAAGAATATTACTACCACTACGTTGGATGAATAAATGATCAAATGATCAAAATAGAAGTTGTAGATCTCGGAAAGTTATGAAACTTTGTAGTTGACAACTTTTTGATTTGAAATCATCTTGTCAAGGAAAATTACGTTTGAATTTCTAAAATTTAAAATTTAAATTTTATAAACAATATCGGATGGAGAAACTACCAAAATGAAAGTTGTACATCCCAAAAAGTTATGAAACTTTGTAGTTGACAACTTTTTGATTTGAAACCATCTTCTCAACGAAAACTACGTTTGAATTTTAAAAAATTAAAATTTAAAATTTTTAAACGATGTGGGATGGACAAACAACAAAAATGAAATTGGTAGATCTCAAAAAGTTATGAAACTTTGTAGTTGATAACTTTTTGATTTGGAATCATGGAAAACTACGTTTGAATTTCTAAAATTTGAAATTTAAATTTTGTAAACGACCTCGGATGGAGAAACTATAAAAATGAAAGTTGTAGATCTCGAAAAGTTATAAAACTTTGTAGTTGGCAATTTTTTCATTTGAATTTGTTTAGGGTCCTAAATACTCATTTCAAAATTAGATGGACATAAACTGGCCTTACGAAAATCTCATTTGGACACAAACAACTTGCAGGTGTAGTGGTTAGGGACCGAAGACGTGAAACAGGACGACAGGGGTTCGAGCGCCGGTGGCCGCGAAGCACGCGTTTTTCGGACAAAAAATCGCTTGACTTGTGACTTGCGACACGCGACCGTGTGGCTATCCAGTGAGGCTTCTCCCGATATTAAAAAAATTCCCTATTTTTTCAATGATTTTTTTGGCTTTCCTAAAAACTATATCATTATCAGTTCCGACAATGATGAACCAATAGTGATGTCAATTTCACATCACTACCGGTATACCACTGCCGGTTTAAAATCCGACAGTAAAGAGGTTTTTTTTAACCGACAGTGATGTTAAGATCTGGCGCAGTGACATGTCTCATGCGTGAGCGCTATCATTATTAAGTATTGCTTAGATGAAAATATGGGTGTCAAATTGGTATTATATATGCATGTTGATGTGAACTGTGATCACAATGATATGTAGTTTCTTCTATATCATGAATAAAACTCGATGGCAGGTTCCCATCCTGTGTGAACACGGGTATATAATCCTTTCCAAAATAGGCTTCATGAATACGGGTAAAATTTGATGTGTCGAACATTCTCGTGAGCATAGGTATCAAAGTCTACTCACATCTTACCTGATCTGCGCTGCCATCCCTATTCACATGCGCCTTGGATGCACACAGTGATGACAGCTGAAAGAAAACCTTGGACGGGCCTGTATTTGCATCCTTGTTTCTTGGCCTCTTTTGCTAACTGTTGACGAACCTTGTCGGGTACTATAAAAAGGGGTCCCCTAAACCAGAACCGAAAAAATCGCTTAGACCTCGTAAAAATCGAAGCTAAGAGACAACCACTGGCAAAACTCCCACCTCATCCGAGGCTTGGCTGGACCACCCGGCCCACCTCGAACAAAATCCGGGCACACCCGAAGCGGGCACGGCCCAAAATGAAACCACGAGGCCTCGGACGAGGTACCGATTCTCCGCCTCGCTCGAGGCCCCACACGTAAGGCCTCAGACGAGGTACCGATTCTCCGCCTTGCTCGAGGCCCCGCACGTAAGGCCTCGGACGAGGTACCGATTCTCCGCCTCGCACGAGGCCCCACCCGTAAGGCCTCGGACGAGGTGCCGATTCTCCGTCTCGCTCGAGGCCGGCTCGGCAACAACCTCGTCGCCTCCGCCTTGACCGACTTCTCTGATAGGACATCACATCCAACTAACGCGTTCAACCACTCCCGCGACATCAGCCGAGCGACGGCTCGATACAGCGGAGTGGCCGACGAGACGTAAGTCACATCGACGCCATGCTGTCCGGGATAGGACAGGGCAGGGGTTACCGGCCGCTATGCTCGGCGCTGTGCCCACGACTGACACCCGTACTGCACTGTGCTACCTAACCCCTGCTCCGAGGACAGCGCGGCATGGAGAGTCATGTCCGGAGCCCTGTAGCCTCGGAATCAGCGTACAAGACCAACCGCTCCCTCCGAAGCCTCGGCTACCCACTTCAGGGTCCCTGTAGCCTCGGGACTCACGCCCGCCGAGCCCCCCACAATGGTTCAGCCTCTGCACCGGCTGGGCCTCAGCTCTCTACGTTGTCAACATATAGCGACCGACACGTCGTCTGCAGTACGCACCATACCCTACGTCAGGCCGCAGGAGCTCCCACGTCGCACAGGATCAGGCGTGACCGGCGCGTCGCTCTAGTGCATCAAGGACAAGGCCGCTCCACCGACCATGCCGCCACAGTGACGATCTACAGGGCTCGGACATGCCGCCTCTGCTCACGAACGCCACGTAGCAAATGCATGTAACGCCCCTGTGCCTCCCTTCGACTATAAAAGGGAGTGACCAGGGCCGCCTCTAAAAAACACATGAGAACACGAACACACAAACACACGCACAAGCAACACAACGCTCTGTAACTCACACTCTTCCTCATCGCAAGAGATCAACATCTCAAGCAACTCACGCCACTACGCAGAGACCTGGGATTAGCTCCCTCTTTCGCCCTGCTTGTAAACCCCTACTACAAGCACCTCGGTGCAAGGAATACAAGATCGCTCTCTCAGACTGGACGTAGGGCACCTATTTCCTGAACTAGTATAAACCTTGTGTCTCTTTGCATCACCATCCAGGATTAGGGGCACGCGGTATATTTTCACTAGTTGGTTGAGGGCCTGCCAGTCCAAAACACCGACAGTTGGCGCGCCAGGTAGGAGAGCTACTGCGTGTCAGCTTAGTCATCCCAATAGGTTCCGGATGGCAGACCCCGTGCGACCACTGCGTCTCGGCACGGTGGTCTGGTTCGGGAGCCTAGAGTTCATGTCTCTAGGACATGGGTATGATATGGTACTCCTCTCACCCAGAGCCCCACCGACCGACGATGACATCACGCACCAGCAGCCTAGGCGCAGGCGGTGCCCAGGCCGCCGCTCTCGTCGCGCTCGCCAAGCACGACGCGAGCAGGACCACCCCGACACCGTGCGAGCTCAGGGCGACGCACCGCACTTCGCCGATATTGTAACAACCCAAAAATCCACACACCAAAAAAAAATCCCAACTACAAAATTTTTCTTTCTTTAAAACCCTTGAGTGATGATGTGGCATGTAGGAAACCCCTAACCTTGCACTAACTAAACCTATATGACTGGCACGAGTATCTCACCTCATCACCTAGAATTTATTTTACCACATAGCATACATCAAGTTGCATTATATTCAACATGGTGATTTGGATTTTATTTGATTTATGTGTTGATTAAATAAAAGCTAACAAATATGTGTTTATAAATAAATGAACTAATATGGAATTAATATCCCAATAAATACTTTGACCAATGTTTATCACCATGGAACATTTTATCAAAGGAGAAATAGGCCACTTTGATTTATATACATGAAAGAAGTGTAACATTATACGAAGGGAAAGAAGAGGGAGGCAGCAACTCGACCCAGCCTGCCTCGACCGACCCAGCCTGCCAGCCCAGCATCACCGCCCGTACGTGCACGCCGCTGATGAGCCGGACCCGCCCGTCAGCCCTCACGCACCACACGCCGCCGCATCAGGACAAGTTGACAGATGGGCCCCCTCTGTCAGCCACCCAGCTACAGGATCATCTTCTTCCCCATGCCAGCCTCATCTCTCGACCGAGCCCCGACCAAAGCAGCAGACGCGGGCCCAGGTTCACGCACATCGCATGACCCTGTCCCCCACCTTAGCGCCGCGCCCACGCAACCGCCCCTGCGCACGAGAGCCGTCCGATGCGCTCGGCACATCACCAGCCGTTCCGTCATCCGCCATGGGAGCTTAGAGCTCCGGCTATAAAAGCCACGACCCTCTGTTGCCCTAGCGTTCGCCCCATCGCCTCACCGCCACTTGGTGGCCAACCACTTCACCGAGCCAGAGAAAGGAGAGAAAGAAGGAAGAGAGAAGGAGAGGCACGGAGAAGGACACCGCTGCCGGAGCAAGAAAGGAGAAGCGGAACCACGCCTCGCCGGAACCAGGAGCGTCGCCTCGATCAGCTACATCGACGTAGCTGCTCAGCACGGCACTGCATCGCCTCTACACAGCCACGACTCTCCACTGCACCGCCATCCTATCTCCCACGACACCTACGGTGAGCGCCCGATTTTTCCCTGCTCACCGCCGGACTCTGCTATTCCGGCCATGGCGCTCCACACCGTGAGCGCGTAGGCCGAGGCCATCTCCGGCCTCTGGATACACAAGCACAGCATCCACGACCACACCGTAGACCCCTCCTAGCCCCATGGACGCTGTAGCCGAGCACCCTCATGCCGCGCTCACGACGCCACCGCCATGGCGCAGCCACCACCGGCTCACCCGACCACCTCGCTAGACTGGAACGTAGCCGTAAAGCATCATCGTGATGACCGGAAGATAGCTGCGTAGACCGAGACTCCGTTAGCAGGCCACAGCGCCCTGGCCAAGAGCACCGGACCTCGGCCGGAGCTCCGCCGTGCACCACCACCGCTCGCGGACTCCACCACGCCTTTTGGTCACCGTCGTTACTTCACCATGTCGCCTGCTAGCCGTCTGAACAAGGAACGAGGCACCAGGACCACTAGAACAGACCACCGAGACTCCGCTTCGCTTGCAGGCCACACGTAGAGGCCACATGTAGAGGCCACATGTAGAGGCCACACGTAGAGGCCACATGTAGAGGCCACATGTAGAGGCCACACGTAGAGGCCACACGTAGAGACCCACGTAGAGGCCACGTAGAGGCCACATGTAGAGGCCACATGTAGAGGCCACATGTAGAGGCCACACGTAGAGGCCACACGTAGAGGCCACATGTAGAGGCCACACGTAGAGACCGCACGTAGAGGCCACATGAGAGGCCACATGTAGAGGCCACATGTAGAGGCCACATGTAGAGGCCACACGTAGAGGCCACACGTAGAGGCCACATGTAGAGGCCACACGTAGAGGCCACACGTAGAGACCACGCACGTAGAGGCCACATAGAGGCCACATGTAGAGGCCACATGAGAGGCCACATGTAGAGGCCACATGAGAGGCCACATGTAGAGGCCACATGTAGAGGCCACACGTAGAGGCCACATGTAGAGGCCACATGTAGAGGCCACATGTAGAGGCCACACGCAGAGACCACACGTAGAGGCCACATGTAGAGGCCACACGTAGAGGCCACACATAGAGGCCACATGTAGAGGCCACACGTAGAGACCATACGTAGAGGCCACATGAAGAGGCCACATGTAGAGGCCACATGAAGAGGCCACATGTAGAGGCCACATGTAGAGTGGCCACACGTAGAGGCCACATGTAGAGGCCACACGTAGAGGCCACACGTAGAGGCCACATGTAGAGGCCACACGTAGAGACCATACGTAGAGGCCACATGTAGAGGCCACATGTAGAGGCCACACGTAGAGGCCACATGTAGAGGCCGCTGAGACTCCGTCTCGCTCGCCGAGGCCACATGCAGAGGCCGCTGAGACTCCGTCTCGCTCGCCGAGGCCACATGCAGAGGCCACTGAGACTCCGTCTCGCTCGCCGAGACCACATGCAGAGGCCACTGAGACTCCGTCTCGCTCGCCGAGACCACCGTGGACCAGTCACAGTGTAACACGTGTCAGCCCATGATTAATTTAGCCTTTTCCATTTTCAGAAATGATTTAAACTTCGGAAATTCATAACAAATTCATACGACCTCAGAAAAATATGAAACCAGGACCAAAATTCATCTAAAATCGAGCTCTACGCAATGAACCCATGTTTGAGTGCATTTGGCTCTTTTGAATTTTCATTGCTTCTTTGTGCTATTCTATAGACGTCGCTGACGCGACTATAATACGCTCGTTGCAGACTCGGAGGAGAACCTGACGGACGAGGATCGTGAGTACCGAGAGGAGTACGGAGACGACTACACTGAAGGTGCCACATCCCACCCAACTTCGTAGCACCTATTACGCATGGCTAATATAGAACTGCTAGTGCTTTACTATGTTGTTATATTCACACTGTGATAGGACTTGCATGGTAGTATGCCTTCTTGATGGCCTTTACCTTGACGCAACCTTGTCCCTGCTCACCCAGCTGTTAGGCTAGTCACACGCTTGCTACTATATTTCATTGCTTATTACTTCTACTACGCTTGCACTACATTGATGCGTGGTGGAAACTAGTATTATCTGGACTATGGGGAGAGTGCTGCGTGTGTGACTTGGGTGCGTGGAGGGTGAGGGTTGTGTCGACCAAGTTGGAGTATACGACGAGCCTGGGGCAAGTCTTGCCGTGGGGTGCCACCTGGGCACTTGGATATGGAATACCTGTGGCGGGTAAATGGTAATTGGAGGTGGCCTTGGGTGTGAACCTCGGAGAGGTGGAGCCCAGGGTAGAGGTGCTATGGTGGCACATAAAAAGGAAACCCTGATGAAGACATTCTGGCTTGGTCATCCCTAAGGACTTACTAGTACTCAAATTCACCGGGAATCCTTTACATCCCACTCGCCCTATATGGTGCGGGACGGTCGGACTACTTGGTAGAGCGATGCCACTACTGCTAGGCGAAAGTGTGCAAGGAGGTACGGGGTGCGCGGTTTTCCCCCCACACCCTTCCGAGACTTCAGGAGGCCTCGTGGATCTGGCTCTTGACATCCGGTGGGCCCCGGCTCTGTCTACGACTCACAGTATCAGCCATCCCAGACTAGACTTGGGATGTACCAGGGCTGAGAGGTAGGGTGGCATCGTTCTAGGCTAGCAAGCGGCCGGAATCTGCCTAGACGGGGCACCGTCGAGGATGGCTATCTTGTGGGTATGTGAAACCTCTGCAGAGTGTATGGTTGATCGATCGATACATGTGCCGACTTGTCGGCTATGGACCTTTCCTGGGTTTCGCTTAAACTAGATATGAGATGAGTCCTTCTCTTCTTCCCCCAGGGAGTGAGTGTTCGGTCGTAGCCAGGGGCTACGGGCCTTGAGACAGTGCCGAGAGGGAGTTGGTCTGTCGACTGAGCGATGGTATGGGTGTGGTATGGAGAAGGTGTGGAGATGGTGGTATATCGGTCCCAGGGTCGAAACCTGGCTTTGGAATGGGAATGGGGTGGAATGGGTGTGGTAACGGTGTTAAAACCTGACTATACTATTATATACTTGATCTGCTAATACATAGGAAACCCCAGCCTTATAGGGTCCTTTTGAATATATCCGACTTGCATCCAATTACCACAAAGCAATGCTCATAGGGTTGGGAGTGGCCAGTACAAATCGTACTGATAAATTTTGGCATACAGGTTCTGCTGAGGAGTATAACTCCGAGGAGTTTGACGGTTGAGGGATTCGTTCCTACGCTCGAGTTTGGCGATCTTATCTTCAAGCTGTTCTGAATGAATGCTACTTTTGATTCCGCCAATGCGGCGATGTAATAATTTATGTAATTCCGCACTATTTGTACTCTGATATTATCGATGTATGGATGTGATCATCGACTGGAATTTAGGTAATATGATCTACCACGGTCTTATTACGCTTTGACTCTGTGGATTTCCCATCGTGGAAATCGGGGTTGTTTCAGTTGGTATCAGAGCCATACTTGACCTTAGGACAAAACCCTTAGAGATGGACGATAGAATAGGACGTGGACAGCCCTTCTTTCGGTTATATACCGACCCTGCATTCACTTTTATGCAAGGCTTATCTAGTATTGACCTGCTGACACCTGTTTCCTTGGAACATGCAGATGGCAACGAACGTCGAATGGCCGCCTCTAGGACCGCTACCTCTAGACCACGCCAAGCTTACCTTCGACCTACATGAGCTCAGGGGTTTTGCACAAACCCTCTGCAGAGTTCTCGTCACGTTAGGAGTTCCCGACGAGCTTATCAAGGTCACCTGCACCGGGAAGCCAGCTCAGGATGGAGGAATCGAAGGACCGGTTGTCACCTCAGTCGAGTTCCCAGCTAGCACCACCCTACCTTCTGTCCCAGCTTTCACCGAGATGACTGTAGAGGACACAGTTGAGGAGGGACTGTGAGCTATCTCACACAAGGCACTTCGCAGTGTGATGAGGGACCACTACGAGCACCTGAAGACGACAGAGTTCCGTCTACTTCCTCAGGCCCTCGACCTCAGCCGTACCCCCAGTGAGCAGAGTTTCGCAGCCGGCAGGGTTATCTTTGCAGAGGAGGACAGATGTCTTCGCGTCTCAGCTATCCACCTTCTAGAGTCAGGACAGGTACGTGACCCAGCTGGAGCAGAAGAGACGTCAGAACCAGGCCCTTCGGTGGGAGTACCAGGAGCGAGACTCGCAGGGAGCACAGGAGCGAGCTAGTCTACTCGAGGCAGTTGCCAAGCTACAGGATGAGCTCAACCATCATGAAGAAGTTCACAGGGCCGAGGTCGCTGACTTACAGGACAAGGCAGCCGACCTAGGCAATAGCAACCTGCTACCTCGATAGCAAGGTCTTGGAGTTGCAGAGAGAGTTGGACGACAAGAAGGCCGAGTTCAACCGTAGAGGGGACAGAGAGAGATCCAAGGGGATTGACATGCTGAAGATCCAATCTCGGAACAAGACCCTGACTCAGGAGCTAGAGGAGTCCAGGAAGAAGGCCGTTCACAACCAGGGTCACCTGATCGAGGCACTCAGGCAGACCAAGTACCTACAGGACAAGTGTGAGAGGACTTGGCAGGCTTGGCAGAAGTCTGACAGGAAGCGCCTCAGGGAGATGAAGGGTATGTGGGATCAGCTACCCAAGGAGATTCGCAGCAAGACGAAGCCTAGGATAGAGGAGTTTGAGTTAGCCCTGACTCGCCTCAACCTAGACGCCTGCCCTACCCTACCAGGAGCCAAGCCTACTGAGGAGCTTGCCGAGGCCTTGAAGTACGTGTCCCGACTTCACAAGTCTAACGGGGAGATCGAGATCGAGAACAGTCGTATCCCAGCTGCGGTATACGAGTTGGAGTAGATGACCTTGCGTGGTCATGAGTCATGTCAGTAGCTTCCATGAGTTGTACCCCTTATGAGATGTATTATGAGACACCATGCGTAGAACGATTCTCGCACGTCTTCAAGTGTAGCTACTGGAGATGATGCTATGTAATAAAAACCATGTAATGAATGTTTCGGATCTTATTGCATCTTTATGAATCTTATTGCTTCTTTTGTAATGAGTGTTGGATAGCATAAATATTTTTCTTTAAATCAGTCAAATTATATAATCATATTGAATTATAAGCACTTTATGGCACAAGCACTAAAATTCCTATGATCCGTATTACAGATGCCGAACCGCCGATCTAATCGCCTAATGAACCGTGGACGTGCACCCATCCCCGAACCAGCCGAACCCAATGGGGGATGTGGTGGCAACAACCGTGGCCGTGGCCGCGGACGTGGACGTGGAGGAATACCCTTCAACTTGGAGAATACCCCGCCGCCTATTGAGGAGAACATTCCACCACCACCACCACCGAACCTGGCAGAAGTGATGGCACAACAGACCCAGCTTCTTGCAGCTCTTGTTGAAGGAGCAAACCGTCGCCAGGGAGGTCAGCAGAACGACTTCCAAAGGAAGCTAGAGGGATTTCTGAAGCTAAGGCCACCTACCTATGATGGCACTGACCCTGACCCGCTTGTAGCCGATGACTGGCTCAAGGAAATGGAGAAGAAGCTTGATCCTCACTACTTTCACCGATGATGAGTGTGTTGGAGCTGCCACACACCAGCTCACGGGTGCAGCACGCGCCTGGTGGGACAGTTTCAGTGACTCCCATGAGGACCCTGCCCACATCTCAGTGGGATGAGTTCGCTGAAGCATTCACTGAGTATCACATTCCCAAGGGTATCATGGAGGCCAAAGCCGAGGAGTTCCGCAACATCAAGATGGGAAAGGACAGGGTGACTGAGTACACTACCCAGTTTCACCAACCTTCTGCGCTATGCACCTTCTTATGTTGTGAACTCTGAGAAGGAGAAGCTGTACTATTACCGCAAGGGACTTAACCCGCACATCAAGCTGAAGTTTGGCGGTATTGAGAGCAACACATTGCGTGCTCTGGTGGATCGCTGCATCCAGATTGAGAAAGACCGTGCTGAAGCTGGAGAAGAGTATAGGGAGAGAAAGCGTAAGCCTGAGGAGTCCTTCCGTGGCCGTGATCACAAGAGGTTCCGCAGAGATGCACCATCCAGGGAACGCTCACGCCACAACAGGGATGACAACCCTGGATCGAGTAAGGGAAGTGGAGGCTACACCACCAAATATTCCCGCCCTGCTCAGGATCATTACACTAGGGACCTGTTATGCTCAGGACCGCAACACTCAGGATCGTTCCAACCATCCCCGCTCAGCAAATGAACGCCCAGCACAGAACCGCTTCGCACCAAACACTGGAAACTGGAAGGCACCCGCGCCAACCCCTACAGGCGGTGCACCTTTCACCTGCTTCGCTTGTGGCCAACCAGGTCACAAAGCCGCTGAGTGCCCTCAGAACTCAGCCACCCAGAAGTCTCAGTTCAAGGGATCTGCTACTCGTGGACGTCTCAACCACCTGGACGCCGAGGAAGCACAGGCTGCCCCTGACGTGGTGTACGGTATGTTTTTAGTTAATGGCAATACTGCATCAGTTCTATTTGACTCTGGAGCAACTTGTTCATACATATCATCCAAGTTTGCACGAGATCATGACCTACCTGTAACCCCACGTGGAAATCCTATCATCACCAGCTCACCTTTAGGAGACCTAAAGTGCACCCACATTTGTAAGAGAGTAAGTCTTACCATTGAAGGTCTTATCTTTGAAGCCAACCTAACCCTGTTACCCTCCACTAATCTAGATGTCACCGTTTGAAGCTCTGTATGGCAGACCTTGTAAGACCCCTTTGATGTGGTCTCAACCGGGAGAAAGATCGTTCTTCGACTTCGCTAAGATTCAAGATGCCGAAGAAGGAGTTGCTCAAGTGAAGGAGAATTTGAGAATTGCACAAAGTCGATACAAGAGCTATGCTGACAAAAGAAGAAGAGAACTAGAGTATAGTGTGGGAGATTTCATCTATCTCAAGGTATCCCCACTACGTGGAACTATCAGATTCCATGATGAAAGGAAAGCTTGCCCCTAGATTTGTTGGCCCATACAAGATTTGCAAGAGGATTGGAAAACTCGCTTACAAACTCGAGCTACCCGAGGAATTGGCGGGTGTGCATCCCGTATTCCATGTGTCACAGCTACGCAAGTGTTTGAGAGTACCCGATGAAGCAGTTCCAACTGATGCACTTGACATTCAAGATACACTTGAGTATAAAGAACATCCTATCAGAATTCTGGACAGAGATACCAAAGAGACCCGAACCAAAACTATTCCTATGTGCAAGATCCAATGGAGCAACCACACTGAGAGAGAAGCAACATGGGAGAAAGAGTCTGACCTCCGGCTACAATATCCTTACCTCTTTGAAGAGTACGTTATGCTTTAATCTCGAGGACGAGATTCGGTTAAGGGGGTAGGACTGTAACAACCCAAAAAATCCACACACCAAAAAAAAATCCCAACTACAAAATTTTTCTTTCTTTAAAACCCTTGAGTGATGATGTGGCATGTAGGAAACCCCTAACCTTGCACTAACTAAACCTATATGACTGGCACGAGTATCTCACCTCATCACCTAGAATTTATTTTACCACATAGCATACATCAAGTTGCATTATATTCAACATGGTGATTTGGATTTTATTTGATTTATGTGTTGATTAAATAAAAGCTAACAAATATGTGTTTATAAATAAATGAACTAATATGGAATTAATATCCCAATAAATACTTTGACCAATGTTTATCACCATGGAACATTTTATCAAAGGAGAAATAGGCCACTTTGATTTATATACATGAAAGAAGTGTAACATTATACGAAGGGAAAGAAGAGGGAGGCAGCAACTCGACCCAGCCTGCCTCGACCGACCCAGCCTGCCAGCCCAGCATCACCGCCCGTACGTGCACGCCGCTGATGAGCCGGACCCGCCCGTCAGCCCTCACGCACCACACGCCGCCGCATCAGGACAAGTTGACAGATGGGCCCCCTCTGTCAGCCACCCAGCTACAGGATCATCTTCTTCCCCATGCCAGCCTCATCTCTCGACCGAGCCCCGACCAAAGCAGCAGACGCGGGCCCAGGTTCACGCACATCGCATGACCCTGTCCCCCACCTTAGCGCCGCGCCCACGCAACCGCCCCTGCGCACGAGAGCCGTCCGATGCGCTCGGCACATCACCAGCCGTTCCGTCATCCGCCATGGGAGCTTAGAGCTCCGGCTATAAAAGCCACGACCCTCTGTTGCCCTAGCGTTCGCCCCATCGCCTCACCGCCACTTGGTGGCCAACCACTTCACCGAGCCAGAGAAAGGAGAGAAAGAAGGAAGAGAGAAGGAGAGGCACGGAGAAGGACACCGCTGCCGGAGCAAGAAAGGAGAAGCGGAACCACGCCTCGCCGGAACCAGGAGCGTCGCCTCGATCAGCTACATCGACGTAGCTGCTCAGCACGGCACTGCATCGCCTCTACACAGCCACGACTCTCCACTGCACCGCCATCCTATCTCCCACGACACCTACGGTGAGCGCCTGATTTTTCCCTGCTCACCGCCGGACTCTGCTATTCCGGCCATGGCGCTCCACACCGTGAGCGCGTAGGCCGAGGCCATCTCCGGCCTCTGGATACATAAGCATAGCATCCACGACCACACCGTAGACCCCTCCTAGCCCCATGGACGCTGTAGCCGAGCACCCTCATGCCGCGCTCACGACGCCACCGCCATGGCGCAGCCACCACCGGCTCACCCGACCACCTCGCTAGACTGGAACGTAGCCGTAAAGCATCATCGTGATGACCGGAAGATAGCTGCGTAGACCGAGACTCCGTTAGCAGGCCACAGCGCCCTGGCCAAGAGCACCGGACCTCGGCCGGAGCTCCGCCGTGAACCACCACCGCTCGCGGACTCCACCACGCCTTTTGGTCACCATCGTTACTTCACCATGCCGCCTGCTAGCCGTCTGAACAAGGAATGAGGCACCGGGACCACTAGAACAGACCACCGAGACTCCGCTTCGCTTGCCGAGGCCACACGCAGAGACCACACATAGAGGCCACATGTAGAGGCCACATGTAGAGGCCACACGTAGAGGCCACACGTAGAGGCCACATGTAGAGGCCACACGTAGAGGCCACACGTAGAGGCCACACGTAGAGACCGCACGTAGAGGCCACACGTAGAGGCCACATGTAGAGGCCACATGTAGAGGCCACACGTAGAGGCCACACGTAGAGGCCACATGTAGAGGCCACACGTAGAGACCGCACATAGAGGCCACATGAAGAGGCCACATGTAGAGGCCATATGTAGAGGCCACATGTAGAGGCCACACGCAGAGACCACACGTAGAGGCCACATGTAGAGGCCACACGCAAAGGCCACACGTAGAGACCGCACGTAGAGGCCACATGAAGAGGCCACATGTAGAGGCCACATGAAGAGGCCACATGTAGAGGCCACATGAAGAGGCCACATGTAGAGGCCACATGTAGAGGCCACACGTAGAGGCCACATATAGAGGCCACATGTAGAGGCCACATGTAGAGGCCACACGCAGAGACCACACGTAGAGGCCACATGTAGAGGCCACACGTAGAGGCCACACATAGAGGCCACATGTAGAGGCCACACGTAGAGACCATACGTAGAGGCCACATGAAGAGGCCACATGTAGAGGCCACATGAAGAGGCCACATGTAGAGGCCACATGTAGAGGCCACACGTAGAGGCCACATGTAGAGGCCACACGTAGAGGCCACACGTAGAGGCCACATGTAGAGGCCACACGCAGAGACCATACGTAGAGGCCACATGTAGAGGCCACATGTAGAGGCCACACGTAGAGGCCACATGTAGAGGCCGCTGAGACTCCGTCTCGCTCGCCGAGGCCACATGCAGAGGCCGCTGAGACTCCGTCTCGCTCGCCGAGGCCACATGCAGAGGCCACTGAGACTCCGTCTCGCTCGCCGAGACCACATGCAGAGGCCACTGAGACTCCGTCTCGCTCGCCGAGACCACCGTGGACCAGTCACAGTGTAACACGTGTCAGCCCATGATTAATTTAGCCTTTTCCATTTTCAGAAATGATTTAAACTTCGGAAATTCATAACAAATTCATACGACCTCAGAAAAATATGAAACTAGGACCAAAATTCATCTAAAATCGAGCTCTACGCAATGAACCCATGTTTGAGTGCATTTGGCTCTTTTGAATTTTCATTGCTTCTTTGTGCTATTCTATAGACGTCGCTGACGCGACTATAATACGCTCGTTGCAGACTCGGAGGAGAACCTGACGGACGAGGATCGTGAGTACCGAGAGGAGTACGGAGACGACTACACTGAAGGTGCCACATCCCACCCAACTTCGTAGCACCTATTACGCATGGCTAATATAGAACTGCTAGTGCTTTACTATGTTGTTATATTCACACTATGATAGGACTTGCATGGTAGTATGCCTTCTTGATGGCCTTTACCTTGATGCAACCTTGTCCCTGCTCACCCAGCTGTTAGGCTAGTCACACGCTTGCTACTATATTTCATTGCTTATTACTTCTACTACGCTTGCACTACATTGATGCGTGGTGGAAACTAGTATTATCTAGACTATGGGGAGAGTGCTGCGTGTGTGACTTGGGTGCGTGGAGGGTGAGGGTTGTGTCGACCAAGTTGGAGTATACGACGAGCCTGGGGCAAGTCTTGCCGTGGGGTGCTACCTGGGCACTTGGATATGGAATACCTGTGGCGGGTAAATGGTAATTGGAGGTGGCCTTGGGTGTGAACCTCGGAGAGGTGGAGCCCAGGGTAGAGGTGCTATGGTG
The DNA here is from genome assembly GCF_019320115.1 of Miscanthus floridulus. Taxonomy (NCBI): domain Eukaryota; kingdom Viridiplantae; phylum Streptophyta; class Magnoliopsida; order Poales; family Poaceae; genus Miscanthus; species Miscanthus floridulus. Next base: position 40,103,667 of record NC_089581.1, read on the forward strand.
GCACGTAAAAAGGAAACCCTGATGAAGACATTCTGGCTTGGTCATCCCTAAGGACTTACTAGTACTCAGATTCACCGGGAATCCTTTACATCCCACTCGCCCTATATGGTGCGGGACGGTCGGACTACTTGGTAGAGCGATGCCACTACTGCTAGGCGAAAGTGTGCAAGGAGGTACGGGGTGCGCGGTTTTCCCCCCACACCCTTCCGAGACTTCAGGAGGCCTCGTGGATCTGGCTCTTGACATCCGGTGGGCCCCGGCTCTGTCTACGACTCACAGTATCAGCCATCCCAGACTAGACTTGGGATGTACCAGGGCTGAGAGGTAGGGTGGCATCGTTCTAGGCTAGCAAGCGACCGGAATCTGCCTAGACGGGGCACCGTCGAGGATGGCTATCTTGTGGGTATGTGAAACCTCTGCAGAGTGTATGGTTGATCGATCGATACATGTGCCGACTTGTCGGCTATGGACCTTTCCTGGGTTTCGCTTAAACTAGATATGAGATGAGTCCTTCTCTTCTTCCCCCAGGGAGTGAGTGTTCGGTCGTAGCCAGGGGCTACGGGCCTTGAGACAGTGCCGAGAGGGAGTTGGCCTGTCGACTGAGCGATGGTATGGGTGTGGTATGGAGAAGGTGTGGAGATGGTGGTATATCGGTCCCAGGGTCGAAACCTGGCTTTGGAATGGGAATGGGGTGGAATGGGTGTGGTAACGGTGTTAAAACCTGACTATACTATTATATACTTGATCTGCTAATACATAGGAAACCCCAGCCTTATAGGGTCCTTTTGAATATATCCGACTTGCATCCAATTACCACAAAGCAATGCTCATAGGGTTGGGAGTGGCCAGTACAAATCGTACTGATAAATTTTGGCATACAGGTTCTGCTGAGGAGTATAACTCCGAGGAGTTTGACGGTTGAGGGATTCATTCCTACGCTCGAGTTTGGCGATCTTATCTTCAAGCTGTTCTGAATGAATGCTACTTTTGATTCCGCCAATGCGGCGATGTAATAATTTATGTAATTCTGCACTATTTGTACTCTGATATTATCGATGTATGGATGTGATCATCGACTGGAATTTGGGTAATATGATCTACCACGGTCTTATTACGCTTTGACTCTGTGGATTTCCCATCGTGGAAATCGGGGTTGTTTCAGATATCCCATGCCCCGCTATTGGTACAGAGTCCCTGGTTGGAGACCTATCTAGCCTGAGCCTGGGCAAGGGAAAGACGTCGGTGGCGCACGGCGATGCCCCGTCATCAAGCTCTGCCCCACCACCTCCTGAGGAGTCGCCTCCAGCGGAGCGGAGCCTGGCGACGACACCATCCCCGTACCCCTTCGGGTTGAGCAATGCTGCTGCCACTTATGCTTCCGCCTACGCTTCCGCTCACGCGGAGCCCCTGGAACGCCACCAATGTTTTGCCCTCGACCTCATCGCCACAACCTCGACCCACACCCACACTGACTCCTCAGAGGAGGATGAGGCATGGACCGGAGTGGACTTCTCCGGGCTTTGTGACCCTAAAGCCATGCGTCACTTCCTGGCCGTGAGCGACTACTGCTTCGGCTACTCCGACTCCGATGACGAAGGCACTTACGACCCCACTCGTGAGTGCTTCCACGTCGAGCTCGGGATGCCAAGCACGGACAATGAGGATGAAGGGGTAGGCAATCGCCCCCGCCCCCTGAGGGGGCAGGCGCCGCCGCACCTCCACGCGTCGAGCCCTGGGCAGCGCGAAACGAGAACCTTGCCCCTGAGGAACTTCGATGCTTGGACCTGGAGCAGCTCCGTGAGCTTCAGGCCAAGGTCGAACAAGACCGACTCCTTCTACAGTAGCTCCGAGACACTCTCGAGCAAGAGCAGTGAGGTTGCGGTGATGGCGGAGCAGCCCGGCGGAGGGCTCGCGACGTCAACCACCGCATCAACAATGACAAAGGGGGCGAGCTACCTCCTATTTTTGATCGCACTAGCCAGAACGTCGCGGCAGCAGCGATGCTACTCCGGACGATGCCCGAGCCCTCTACCTCGGAAGGGCGATAGGTCCACGGCGAGCTCCGAGACCTCCTCGAGACCGCCACGGCACAGCAGGCCAAAAGCTCCGCCTCTCGACGGCGCGGAGGCGCCTCGGAGCTACCCGTGGCATCGCCTCGGCGGGATAGAGAGGCCTCGGTTCGTCCCGAGCCTGCTCGAGCACCGACAGCCAACAAGGCCCCCTCGGTGCACGACCGCCTCGGCGACCGACGCAAGGCGCAAGCTGACCACAATGTGGTCAGTAGGCGACGGCGCCACAATGGCGCCCGATGATCATCTAGAGCCTGAGGAACACTCCGAGTCGAGCCACGGGGTTCACACCGTTCTTCCTGGTCAATGGAGCCGAGGCCATCATCCCCACTGACTTCAAGTACGGTTCCCCGAGGCTACAGGCCTACAATGAGCAGAGCAACCGCACTGCCTGCGAGGACGCCCTCAACCAACTGGAGGAAGCCCGAGATGTTGCACTGCTACACTCGGCCAAGTACCAGCAAGCCCTACGACGCTATCAAGCCTGACGCATTCGAAGCCGTGACCTGAAGGTGGGCGACCTGGTGCTGAGACTGAGGCAGAGCAATAAGGGCCGCCACAAGCTGATGCCGCCATGGGAAGGGCCGTACATCGTCGCCCAAGTGCTAAAGCCCGGGACCTACAAGCTGGCCAACGAGAAGGGTGAAATCCTCACCAATGCTTGGAACATAGAACAACTACGTTGCTTCTACCCTTAAATTTCTAAGCATTGTATACTTTGTTTCTCGAAATACAATAAAGAAGCGTTCTTTAGTTGTTCTAATTTTTCGAGAAACCCCCCGAGCCCATCATGGGGCTCAGCATTACGATAACACCATAAGGGAGACTCGGCTCTGCCTCTGCAGAGGTGCCCTACTACAGGGCTCGAAACAAGACACGGCTTCTGCCTCTAGCAGAACCTGAGCCTCCCTTGGGGGCTAGAAGGAGGGACTCCCCCCGTAAGTCCCAGTCACCATTTTTAATCGTTTTTCAAAAAAATTTCTACGCCAAACTCTCTCGCGTACTCTGACAAATCGATTGTAAAAAACCTAAGGACCAAAAGTCTATCCCAGGGCCAAAAGGCCTGGCCGAGCCATGAGATAGCCTACGCCTCCTGGGCTACGGCAACTCCCTCACCACCTTTTGCCCGAAGGACAGCTTAGGCTCCGAGGAAGTTTTTTGCAAGAGATATGTTCGAAGACGAGACAGAGGGCAGAGGCTAGGAAATACAATAAAAACGATTAAAAAGCAGTATACGCATAAGTAGTTTAAACAAGGCCTCGACTGGCCACAAGCGTTATGGTACAATAATGTAAATCCTAATCTAGTTACATGGCCCCTTTGGCCTAGGTCAAGACTATAGATCGCCAGCATCGGTGGACGGCATGGGGGGAACCACCTCCTCTTCGAACAGCTTGGCCAGCGCCGTGCCAGGGGCCTCAGCCGCCTCCACCAGCTTCATGACCTCCTCCTTGGCCTTCTCATCATCATCAGCCATGACGTAGCTGTCGCTGATGGCCTCGAGGTCGATGCCGGCGTAGTGCGAGGAGATGACATCCAGGGCGCACTTGACGCTCGTGTGCAGCGCCCCCCGGAGCCGCTCGCGCACTTGGCCGCTCAACGCGATCAAGCGGCTCCCAAAGGAGCTGCCCGACTCGACCCCCTCAACCTCTGGGGCCTCACAGGTGGTACGGGCGGCGCTCCGCAGCACGTTGTGCTCCTAGATTTCGGTCTCGAGCACCGCCTGCACTGCGACGGAGGCCTCAGCTGCCTGGGTGACCTCCTTCTCCAACCCTGCGCCAAGACAGGTGGGATGGGGTTAAGCATGAAAGAGAACAAACCATACAAGGGCGCACGCCTACAATACTCACCCTCGACTTTCTCCCTCTAGTTTTTGACCTCGACCCAAGAGGCCTCGGCCACCCTAGAAGCCTCCCTCTCTAGCTCTGCGTCACATCAGGGAGTTAGGGGTTGAACGCAAGAAAAGCAAATAAAACAAGGGGCGTGGTTCAACAGGACTCACCCTCAGCCTTTTCCTTCTAGGCCAAGGCCTCGACCTAGGAGGCCTCGGCCACCTTGAGGGCCTCCGCCAGGGTGCCTTTCGTTAGCAGGTGCACACCCTGCTCCACCCCCAGCTGCCCGGCGATGGCCTTGGCAGAAACCTCCAATTGTGCAGCCCGAGACCCAAAGGCGTCCCGCTCGTCGGCCACCCGGGTCAACTCCTCCTCTAGCTCCTTAATCCGCACCGCCAAAGGGGCGGCCTACTCCCAAGCCATGGCCGCCTCGACCGTCATGTCAGCACAGTGAAGACAGAGGTCCTCCACCTCCACGCTCCGCATCGATAGAAGCTCGTTGGCATGAGCGAGCAAGTCCTTCTGCCACCGGAGCTGGTCCCAGACATCCCTCTCCCATCGGAGGAACATCGACTTCCCGAGGGACCGGGCCTCGAGCTCCTGGATAGGCAGAACGGACGTCAAGCACTGCGATAAAACTCGGGAAAAAGACGACACAACATAAGGAAAGAAAGCGCGCACCTAGGCAACGTCGGGCAGATCGTCAGCCATGATGGACAGTGCTATCCACAGCGACCGCTCAGCCAGCTGGTGGAATTGCTCGAAGGAGCCCTAGCACCCCCTCGGCCGTGTCCTCGAGGGCGAACAGAGGCTCCCCCTCAGGGTGGCTCCGCCACAAGACACGCAGGCTATCCCACCTGTAGGGCTCGGGTTGTACCTGGACGAGGGCCGAGCTCCCCTCGCCAGAAGTCAGAGCCGGTAGCTTAGCGGTGCTGGCCGCCTCGACGTCCGCTGCCTCCTTCCCTCGGGAAGTATTGTCGGAAGAGATTGAATGAACCTCCACCTCCCAGGCATTCTCCTATGACGGCGATGGGTCTTGGACCAGGGGCGGTACCGAAGCTTTCCCCACCCCCAACTCCGCATCCTGGGTCGCCTGCTCCGCCGCGCCCAAGCCGGCCTCTGCCACCTCGGCCTCGGTGGTCCCAGGGGCTCTAGCCTCCGCCGCCTCAGCCTCAGTGGCCCTGGGAGCTCCAGCCTCCGCCACCTTGGGCTCGGTGGTCCTGGGAGCCCCGGCATCCGCCACCTCGGCCTCGGAGGTCCCAAGGGCCTCGGCCTCACCCTCGGTGGCCTCAGCAATCGAAGGCGCCTCGGCTTCACCTGGCTCGAGGGCCTCGGTCTCGCAGGGTGTAGGCGCCTCCTCCCCCGCTTGCTTCATGGCTGCCTCGGTAGCCTCTCCTTGGGCGACCAACTCCTTCAGGTTGGCCCTAGCCGACGCCGCGCCACGCTGTATGGCGGCCTACGCCTCCACCACCCATCGAGCGGTGGAGCTGGTGCTCACCTTGAGTGCCTTACGTGGCGCCAAGGCGGGTGCTTCTGCTTAACGCTTCCGGCTGAAGACGAGATACTTACGTGGTCAGCATACGACCAAAGAATGAACGGAAGATGCTACAAACTCCTCTGACAAAACACTTACCTCGAGCGGGGACACAACACCTTCTGCACTACGCCCCTCGTCCTCTGCAACGGCGGTGGCGGCGGTGGTGGCACGGCCCCCACATCCGCCAGTGCCGGCCGGCCCTCGCCAGACCCCCAGCGCCTCCTCGGCCCTCTACGGAGACTGTTGGGCCACCCCCGCCATCGCCCGCTCCACCTCCGCTGTCGAGCCCATCGGGCTGACGGTGCGCTTCCCCAACGCTCATGCCTCGGGCGTGTTGGCCTCGGCCCCAGGGCGAGCGGTCGCCAGCCCCGAGGCATCCTCTCCTTCTCCTCCTGGAGACGTCAGGCCGCTCGCCGATGCCTCGGGCGCAGTCCCCCTGACGTCAGGGAGATGGTCTAGAGGACCCTGCCCTGCCTCGCTCTCGTCGTCGTCGCTCGAAGAATCCGTCAATGACGGTGATGGAGATGGCTCCACTGGGAGACCATCGTGCCTCTACTACCGGCGACGTTTCTCTAGCTCATCATGCTCGAGGCTCTTCCTCTTGCGCCGTGCCTCCTCGGCGTCCTTCCGCTCCTTGTATGCCTCGGCATGCGCCCTGTTCACCACCCGCCGCTCTATGTCCTCAGGAACGGGCGGCGAGGAGGCTCGCACATCCCTCATCCCCTACAGGAACGACAAACGCAAATAAGGAAACAAGGAGCAAGGAGGCCTCGGGGGCCATAGCGACGCGTGACTCACGAGAGAGATGTATCCCCACGATGGGCGCATTGGGAATGGGGTTAGACCACTGCTCCTCAGCTGCCCCTCCACCGTCTCTCTCACCCGACGTAGAATCTCCTCGTTGAAGAGGGCAACGGCGGACAATCGGACGCCATCGATTGGGTCATCCGATGTCATCTCGAACAGGTGTTGCCATCGAGCCATCAGTGGCAGCACCCTCCAGTGGTGGAAGGCCACCATGACCACAGCCGCCGTAAGGCCGCGGCTGCGTAGCCTCTCCAGCGCCTCCAGGAGCAGCCGTAGTTTGGGCTGATCAACCACCGGGACGCCATACCTCCACCTCTTTGGCTGGCTCTCCACCACCTGCCCGGTATAGGGGGGAAGCCTGCCGTCATTGTTGCAGAGGTAAAACCAGCTATTGTACCAGCGGCGGTTGGACGATGTGAGCTGGGCTGGGATATAGAGGGGCTGCCTATCTTGGCACACTTGGAGAGTGCAGCCGCCGACCCTCAACGCCTTCCGCGTACCCGTCGTGCCCGTCGGCTTGGTGTTGAGCCCCGCCCGAAAGAGGTGGAGCCACAGCTCCTAGTGGGGGGTGATGCCCAGGTACCCCTCGTAGATGGTGATGAAGATGGCCACCTACACGATGGAGTTGGGGTTGAAGTTGTGGAGCTCCACGCCGTAGTAATGCGGGAGCGCCCGCATGAACCGGTCCGCCGGTAGGCCAAGACCACGCTCGTGAAAGGACACAAAGCTCACGATGTAGCCATCACATGGCCTCAGCTCCGGCTCGCCCCCCGGAAGCAATCCACTCCGGTCTGTTGGGGTCGGTAACCGGGCGGAGGAGGCCGTCGTCAATGAGCGACTGCAGCATTGCTGCACGACACGTCGGACGGACCCCAAGGATTCCGCCTGGACAACAACAGTGCCGCTGGCCATGGGTGCGGTGGAGAATGCGGCTACGATGGTAAGGCGAAGCTCTCGCTATCTCTCTCTCTCTCTCCTTTCCTCCCCCTTCTCCCTTCTTCTCCTCGGCGCTCTCTGTTCTTAGCAACCGCTCAAGGGCAGAAAGAGCGAACGCAGGTAGGCAAGGTAAGGAGGGGCGGGGCGAGGCTCGACACGTATTTATGAGGGAGGGAAGGGGGGCGAAATGGACGGGCGGACAAAACTAGGGGAAGTTTCCCGTAGATCTAGCGTAGTTAATCCAGATCTGACTAAACCGCCCACGCGTCCACCTCTTCCTTATTAATCGCACGCACGGTAACGTCCCATCCGTAGATGTCGCATCACATCCGACCATAGCAACAGGCAGGCCTTATTCCGTCTCCCCAAGGAACTGCCTCAAAAGGCGTACCCAGCCGTTGCCAGCCGAAGGGAGGGGAATATCCCCCCACCTAATTCTTTAGACTAAGGAACTGGGCACCGAGCCCGTTACGGTCTAGGGGTTCGAAGGCTAGGGCCCCTGAGGGTGTCGACAGCTGCCCCAGGACAAGTAGAGTCAGGGATGACTATGGGCGAGCCCGTACATGGCCGAGGCTCAAGCAAGCGATTGCTTGGGATGCCCTAAGTCGTGTCCAAGACCAGTAGAGAGGTCTCTGAATGGGATCCCACCGTAGGGAGGCACCGAGCCCCCGAGGCCAATCGAGCGGCCCTGGGACCCACTAGAGAAGCCCTCTGGTACTTTTGGAGTCACGTCTCTGGACCACTAGCCGACCCCTATCGAATGGGGCACGAGCCTCCACTTGGACTTACCCGATAACAGCTCACCGAAGATGTCACTGCTCGCGCCCACCGAGGGTAGCCTGGCATACTCCACCCCTCCTTCCGAACGAAAAGGATGCACGAGGGCCGCACAAAAAAGACAGGGAAACTCCTGATCGCCCTCTTGCTCCGCGCAGAGGCTCGGGGGCTCTTCCTGCAACTAAGCCGAGACCCAGCGACCCAAAATCACACTCAGGGGCTCGACAAACGCGATAAGACCCCTCACTCAACATGAGAAAAGCCCCTGGAGGAATAAATCCACTCCTCCAGGGCCTCGGGGGCTACACCCGGTGGATGCGCTCGCGCGCACCCACCGAGGCCTCGAGTACAAAATACCATCCCGCCAGGGGCCGCCGTGAGCCAAGTCTCATCAAAACCTCGGGAAGAGCGCTCACACTCTCCCCGAGGCTCGGGGGCTACTGTTGGGTACCATAAAAAGGGGTCCCCTAAGCAAGAACCGAAAAAAATCGCTTCGACCTCGTAAAAATCGAAGCTAAGAGACAACCAACGGCAAAACCCCCACCTCATCCGAGGCTTGGCTGGACCACCCGGCCCACCTCGAACAAAATCCGGGCTCACCCGAAGCGGGCTCGGCCCAAAATGAAACCACGAGGCCTCGGACGAGGGACCGATTCTCTGCCTCGCTCGAGGCCCCGCACATAAGGCCTCGGACGAGGTACCAATTCTCCGCCTCGCTCGAGGCCCCGCACGTAAGGCCTCGGATGAGGTACCGATTCTCCGCCTCACTCGAGGCCCCGCACGTAAGGCCTCGAACGAGGTACCGATTCTCCACCTCGCTCGAGGCCCCGCCCGTAAGGCCTCGGACAAGGTGCCGATTATCTGTCTCGCTCGAGGCCTGGCTCGGCAACAACCTCATCGCCTCCGCCTTGACCGACTTCTCTGACAGGACATCACATCCAACTAATGCGTTCAACCACTCCCGCGACGTCAGCCAAGCGACGGCTCGATACAGCGGAGTGGCCGACGAGACGTAAGTCACATCGACGCCATACCGTCCGGGATAGGACAGGGCAGGGGTTACCGGCCGCTGTGCTCAGGCGCTGTGCCCACGACTAACACCCGTACTGCACTGTGCTACCTAACCCCTGCTCCTGAGGACAGCGCGGCATGGAGAGTCATGTTCGGAGCGCTGTAGCCTCGGAATCAGCGTACAAGACCAACCGCTCCCTCTGAAGCCTCGGCTACCCACTTCAGGGGTCCCTGTAGCCTCGGGACTCGCGCCCGTCGAGCCCCCCATGATGGTTCAGCCTCTGCACCGGCTGGGCCTCGGCTCTCTACGTTGTCAACATACAGCGATCGACACGTCGTCTGCAGTACGCACCATACCCTACGCCAGGCCGCAGGAGCTCCCACGTCGTACAGGATCAGGCGTGACCGGCGCGTCGCTTCCAGTGCATCGAGGACAAGGCCGCTCCACCGACCATGCCACCACAGTGATGATCTACAGGGCTCGACATGCCGCCTCTGCTCAGCGAACGCCACGTAGCAAATGCATGTAACGCCCCTGTGCCTCCCTTCGACTATAAAAGGGAGTGACCAGGGCCAGCCTCTAAAAAAACACACGAGAACACGAACACACAAACACACGCACAAGCAACACAACGCTCTGTAACTCACACTCTTCCCCATCGTAAGAGATCAACATCTCAAGCAACTCACGCCACTACGCAGAGACCTGGGATTAGCTCCCTCTCTCGCCCTGCTTGTAAACCCCTACTACAAGCACCTCGGTGTACAAGGAATACAAGATCGCTCTCTCAGACTGGATGTATGACACCTATTGCCTGAACCAGTATAAACCTTGTAGTCTCTTTGCATCACCATCCGAGATTAAGGGACACGCGATACATTTTCACTAGTTGGTTGAGGGCCTGCCGGTCCAGAACACGGACGAACCTCTTTTAGCCACACCTGAAGAAAAACACTTGCGCAGAGTGGCATCGACACGACACTGTACACAGGACGGAGGCACAGCTCACCAAAGGGAATCGACCTTTGTGTCATCATCATATATCTAAAAGAGGTTGAAAGATTCCAAAAATTGCACTATGAGAGGACAAGACGAGGAGACAGAAGCAACACTAAAAGGCACTCACACTTTTGCTTCAAAGGTGCACTCAAAGCTAATAGCCACCGCAACAGCAAACCAAGTGCTACATTCTTTATGACGATGAACACGTAATACTAATACCACTGATAAACCCAAGTTCTTAATACGTTGTGGTAATCAGATATCAACTCAATGTATTGGTTTTAAGAATATATAAAAAGTAAGGGATTAAGGTGTGTTCATCTAGTTTATATGTTTCTTTTATTTATTTTATTTTTTGTACATTTTGGTCTTAGACCTAACTCTTCCTTTTTAGAACTGATGCCGTTTAAAAATGTGTGCGAATCCAACTCCATAAAAGCTAAGAATCTGAATCTGAGTGTGCTACGGTGACAAAGCAAACCTTTTTATTTTAGCAGCAGACCAGCAGTAGCAAACTACTAGTAGACTACTAGTAAGAGCACATGAAGCTGCAAAGGAGAAACACGAGGGCGCTACAAAACAACAGGGAGAGGATAAGAAGGATGACGTGAGATGGAAAAAGTGGGAGGAGAGAAAGAGTGGTGGCCACTCATGGCAGCACCATTTCAGTGCAGCGCAGCATTGGAAAGGATCTATCTAGGTGCAGCGCCAGGCCCACAGGCCACAGCCAAACGAGAGTTCCAACGTATATTACATTTCCTTTGTCATGTTTGTTACTCATTCTAGTTTAAAATAGCCCCTTTAGAATGCTAAACCATTTTCCTATTTTCTGTATATTTTTTTTCATAAAAATAGATTTATGTGAAATTTCTATATAATTCTTTTGAAAATTTTGCATTTCAAAAGGTCGCATATATACATCAATCTAGGATTTTTGCCTGCAATAAATTTTGATATAAATGTATAAATATATTACTAAATTCATCATGAAAAAGGTACTCAGAATATTACTAAATTCATCATCAAAAGGTAATATTCAGTTACCCCTGTTTAAAATGTCATATTCGATTACCTTGTAAACCGTATAGATGCCCTAAATGAGATGTATTTTGAATATGAGAGTGCTAGTACTACCTGTCTTAAAAAGATGCAATTCTAGTGTTAGGTTAAGCCCTCTTGAGTCTAATCAAATTTATAAAAAGTATTAATATTTATCATACTAAATAGGTATAATATGTATAATTAGATTGGTCATGAGATACCTATTTAAATCATATAAACTTAATTAAAATGACAATAATTTGACTTGGACTAAATCTAGAATTGTATCCTTTCTGGTAAGGAGGGAGAGTGGCTTGCTATCGAAGTGACACTTATTTTCTTTGGAAGAAAATTCTTTGGATCTTGGAAGAAAAGTTTGTGATAGTTGAGATAAACATATTTTCACTCAGTTCAAGGACGACTCTTGCTACTTTTTATATATAGTTGCACAAATGAAATTTGACAGCCACTCTTACCTGACCCTTTTTAATTGTAGAGAAATTCCATCATGCTTAGAAAAAAATAGTCATTCATTCAACAAGATCTAATAATGGTTAAAAAAATAGGAGAAACCCTACTCGAAGACACTTAAATTGTGAGCCGATCTAAAATTAGTGGACTAGAAATAGTTTTAAAATGTATTTTAAAGGGTATAATTGTACCTTTATACCTCAAGGTTATTTGATTCAGCCCAACCCAAAAGAAGTCCACGATCCATAGTGGATTCTTGTGGGAGAAAAAACAACCGGCACAAAATGTTCGATATCAAGCGCAGAAAGCACGCGAATATCCGAGGAGTCAAGAGGAAGATTTACCAAGCGCTTATCTTTAGAGAGTTCAGGAATTTAGATACAAAATTGTTGGATGGTTGTTTTTTCTTTTAAGAAGTTTTAAGGATCTATTTAAGATGCTCTAAGCTTAGTTTTATATGGCTTGGATCGGGGGATTATCAAAAATCCCTAGAACACCAACTAGGTGCCCAAGGTTGGGTAGAGAGCTTGAAGATAAGGTTCCTCATCATCCTTGCTCTTCTTATTCCTCCTCTTCACCACAAGCTAGGGGCTGGAAGATCTATTAGCTCCACTATAGCAATGGAGAGGGTCCTTGGATCATATTGTAGCTCCTTAGGTGAGTCCCTTGACCTTCTGTTCCTCTTCCTCTTCCCTTCTTCTTCATCCTTAAGTTTTCCTCTTTTATTGACTAGAGAGCGAAAGGTGTGATAGGGAATGTCAAGGGAGAGACAGAGGTGTTGTGAGGCTCCTATTTGCGCTGACGTGCGGGGTAAGGCGTGAAGGAAGTGGACACCTTACATGTATTCTGGCGGACCGTCCATCAATGCATGACTTTGTTTGACTAACTAACTCAGCTAACATAATGATATGGCACCTGTCGAACTGTTTGACGACCATAGCTACACTCCACCATATCACTGAAGCGTCAATTCAGCAACCCATAAACATAACCTTTTGCAAATAAGGAGTTTAACATGCTAACGAGTCATTATGATCATGCTTAAAAATGAGATACATACTGGGTCATTATAATTGACTAATATTTTTGTTACAAAATATTTATAAAATATGGTAAATACGACCCATAGAGATACTTGCATTATATTGTGTTTTCAAATATGAACTTAACACATAAAAGTAATCTCCAATTCATATCTAGAGTGGTTGATTTAAGACAACCCAAAATATCATTTAGTTGTAACTGGAAGGAGTATTTACTAAACAAACGATATATTGTCTTCATTTACATATGTGGAGCTCAAGATGAATGACCTCTTTCAACTTTTATAAATTCTACCGGTCCTAGTTGATGAAGGGCCTACAAGAATATCAACAAACTACAGGCCAACAAATTGCATTTTGTTTACTTCTGATTCTTAGTGTTAGAACACTACTTTTAACAATTGCCAAGTTGCCATTAACTCTAATTAATACAACCTTTTTTTTTCTTGCAAAGCGGAATGAAACCTTTTGCTACAACAAACTATCAATATAACCCTTGTCCGTAGAAAGGCTCAAACAAGAATCACTCCTAATCCTATAATATTTAGACAATGATACCAAAATAAAATTTAGTGGTATGTAGTAAAAGTGCACCTCAACGGCTCAACCATTTTCTTCATCTTCATTTGTACGTAAGTTTTTTTTTTCTCCAACGAGAATAGCACGCTTCATTGATCTTAACCTACCACTACCTAACAAGAGGGCTATATAAACGAAAAGACAGCTTGCAAGTGGTAATGTAGGAGAGTGATCTCCACTAATGGTGTGTTCCATCAAATATGTTGGCGTACGGTACTTGCCACTTGGCTAATATTGCCCTCCAAACTCACAAGAACAGGATCATGTTGAAAATGCAGCTGATACTGTATCTCTGCAATTAAAAAAGGTTATGGTTGCTTCTCCACACTAATGCAGATTCTATTAGAGATCACTTTTTATTATTTTATCATTTTTATTGTGGATATGGTTTGGCATTTGGCAAGATGTATGGCCCATGCGGCCATACAGTGGCGGCTTTTGAGCTTTCTGTACTGGCTGTGGCAAGTGCTCAGTGCACAAGTTTCAGATGTGTGGGCTACTTGTGTTTTCACTTAATAAAATTAAGTTGCATAAAATTTAAAGTACTTGTCGTTCCTAATGGTTTTATGACACGGCGAGTTTGTATTATATGGGGGATTTTTTTTTCAAAGTGTTCTTATCCGACCCATTGGAAAGATGCAGCTTGGTGTCAATGGTTTCAGGTGACTCTTTTGTCATAATGACCATGCAAATCGGTCAAGACTAAAAAGTGGCTCTTAGTGGAGATTTATATTAATTTTCTCTTAATTTTAATGCTTGGTTACATTTATTTGCCTGTTCGTCCTGTTTTTACCACAAGTTGGTACATCTTTCAAAGAAAGGAGAATGAATAATATTTACGTACAAACATACGTACTTCGGAAAAGAGAAGACAAAACTCCCTCGGTCAGGATACCGAGAGTATGAGTATAACTGTTTCAGTATTGCCACTATATTGGGCCTAATTAAATGCTTTCAAAAGCGGAGAAATAGTTGTATCATGTCCCTATTTTTGAGATGTGGCGTCTTGCAAACTGGTACTAGTACCCAAACAAATTACAGAAACGGCAAGAAACGATTATTAGAGATGGGCGTTGCTTCCGCCTCCATTCTATGGTCATTGTTAATCGCAAACTCTAGAGGCGGCTACATTGTCTGCTTCTGTAAATCAGAGGAAAAACAAAAAATCATGAGCCCATCCGCCAGCCCAGCGCAGAGCCCATCGCCAAGCCCGCCTGCGCCGCCGCAACTACTGTCGAGCCACGTGTGCTGCTGCACCCGGTGCTGAGCCCCTACACTGCCGCACCTGTCGTTGAGGCTACTGCGCTGGCGCGGAGCCCCTATGCCGCCGTTCCCATCATAGAGCCTCAGCGCCACATGTCCACCACCGCCTCCTCAGGTTGTGGGGTGGTAACTTGTGGGAGATCCGCCTGTGGAGCCCACGGGTGGCGCCAGAAAGAAGGCGGAAGCCCATGCACGTAGTCGGGAACGACATCGGAAGCCCACTCGCATCGCCGTCGTTGGAACTTGGGGGAGAGAAGTGAGATTGAGGGGGGTTTAAGTTGTGGGTGTGAGGGAGAGAAGTGAGCAGGTTAGGATTTTGCTCATTTATATAGTACAAGATCCAAAGTAGACTGAGATGGACCATGCCTCCGTCAATGGGCAAGACTGCAATAAAGAGGCATGCCTCTAAAAATAGTGACCATTTTTAGAGGTGAACCTCTTATTAATTTATTTTAAGATATGAACTTCTAGTTTTGAAAATCGTTGTGATATCGCCTCCCCAGAGCATAGATGACTTGTTTAACAGGTGGTCCAAGACGGGTGGTAACAAACATAATTCATTGTTGTTAACTGCAGCATCAGCTTTGTGTTGGACAGTTTGGATAACGAGAAACGAGGTGGTTTTTGATAAATGTAGACCAAAATCTTTTTTGCAGGTTCTTTTCAGGGGAACCCACTGCCTCCGTCAATGGGCAAGACTGCAGCGGTGTGATGATCAATGGGACCAGCTGATCCTAGCAGGGCATCATCTAGAGACATCGGCCTTGCATTTTTTTGGTTCCAAAGGGTGGTTGTCAAATAGGTCTATTGGTCTCGTTTAGTCAAAAACTTTACTTTGTTCATTTGTGTGGGTGGCTGTAAGATGGAGTTCTTTACAGCTCGTGTGCTGGCCTATGGGATGAACCTTGTAATAATTGGTCTGATTCTACCTGTTGGTAGATCACTACCGGAGATGTCCTCTTTGCCGAGGGCTTGTGGGTTTGCCGAGGGCTAGATCTCGGGCACTCAGCAAAGGGGGTCTTTGCCGAGGGCCAGCCCCAGGAGCCCTCGGCAAAGATAGGCCCTCGGCAAACAAACGGCCCTCGGCAAAATAAATCTTTGTCGAGGGCCTAGCCCTCGGCAAATTGGCCCTCGGCAAATATGGCCGGATGGGTCACGGCGGCCACTGGCGTTAGTCTTTGCCGAGTGTCCGCCGTCAGGCACTCGGCAAAGATTTTTTATTATTTTTTAAATATTCTTTGCCGAGGGCTATTGGCCAGGCTCTCGGCAAAGACCCCCTTTGCCGAGGGCCAGGCTAGACCCTCGGCAAAGAGTTTTTTTTTGTTTTTTGAACCCAGTTTTTTTGTGGTGCTATAATACATTATTTAAATCTCAATTTTAAAATTTGGGCCAAATTTGACTTTTTTGATATATTTCCCTAATTTATTTCTTTTCGTTGATTTTTTTCGAATATTTCAAATTTGAACTGTAGGTGGATGGAATAATGCAATTTAGTGGTTCGAAAAATGTTATTCATGGTATTTGGTGTATGTTGAGTCCCTATCCACGAACTCGCATCAAATTTCGATCATCTTCTTCACGTAACATGACGAGGAACTTGTCAGAAAAGTATTTTTAAATTATATAAAATTCATACGAAGTCTGAAAATCATGAAACTTGTCGAGGTGTCATGTTATCGCATGTGTAGGCTGTGGTAAAAATTTGAGAAGGTTTCGAGCAAGTTGTGACGTCGGATGCCTAAAACCCAGACATCTCCACATGTGATCACATCTCCACATGATTTTTTGTGGAGGTGGAGAAGGAGGGTAGTGTGTTCGTTGAGGTGGTGGTGGTGTGGTCGTTGTGGTGGATGTAGTGGTGTGGTCGTTGTGGTGGATATGGTGGTGTGGTCATGGTCGTTGTGGTGGATGTCGTGGTGTGGTCGTGGTCGTGGTGGTGTGGTCATGGTGTGGAGGTGGTGGTGTGTTGGTGGTGGATTAATATATATCTGGCTATCGGCCATCGTGCCATATTTGTTCCCTTGATATGTGGTTGTTGGCCATCGTGCCGGTTTTTTCTTGCAGGTTTTGGAAACCTCCCCGTACAGGGGAGGTCCTGCCGAAATTTTCAACTTATAGTATTCTGTTTCTTCTTTTGCAGAGAAGAGCACGTCAGAGGGGACTGGGCGACCCTGATCCTCTTCGTCAGCGTTGCAGGTCTGCCTACACAGCATCGCCTCGTCACTGCCCCGACTCGCCACTGCCCCGCTAGCCTGACTCCACCGCCACCCTAGGTATAAATAAGCCCTCCTCCTGTATCATTGTCTTAGATCATGTAACCCAGTTAGGCGTCTCCCGTCCGAAAGAGATACGGTCGTAGGTATGTGGATCTTTGCATATCTACGACCGTATCTGTTTTGGATTGTCCACGTTTTTTGGACAGCCCGCGGATGCGTAGATGGGTTAGTTTCCATGGTCTGCTCCGGTCCGAGACCGAGTTTCGGCAGCTCTTCCTGTTATTCTCCGGATACACACTCTCCCTGGCAGGATGTGTATTGGGAGAATAGCGGAGAGGTGCTACCGAAATTCTATCTTGGAGAGGAGCGGAGCCTGGAAACTGACCTCATCTACACATCCACGGGTGGGATTAGGACCTATCCTCACCTATTAGACATTAGGAACACTGCGTAGATGCAATTGATGGTCACAATACTCTGTGATGTAAATGTTAAAGGATGGAGGACCGTCAGTGGATGTACACGGGCTGGAGAAGAGGTAGTGACTACGACTATGAATGGGTGAAGGGGACAGATCGTTTCTTGAAACATGCATTTGGCCCAGGAGCAGGAGGACATTCTCTAGTTTGGTGTCCCTGCAACAAATGTGACAACAGGAGAAAGGTAGACAAGAAGACCATGGGTAGACATCTTGTGTTCAATGGTTATACGCCTGGCTATCAGCAGTGGATCTACCATGGTGAAGCAGATCGTATAAGAGCGGAGGTGGTGAGAGCACGCCTCGAGGCTTTTGATGATGATGCCGGGGTAGCAGACATGCTAGATGACACCCACCAAGCTCACTTCTCTGAACAACGTGAGAAGGAGGAGATGGAGGAATCCGCAAAGGACTTCTACAAAATGTTGCACTCGGCACAGAAACCCCTTCACGAGCGTACAACGATTTCTCAGCTGGATGCGGTTGGACGCGTAATGGGGTTGAAGGCCGAGTTAAACCTGAGTCGAGAAGGCTTTGATAAGATGTTGGCCGTGTTTGGCACCATGCTACCAGAGAAGCACACTTTGCCGACAAACTTGTACGAGGCAGAGAAACTCCTTCGTATGCTTAAGATGCCATATGACAAGATACATGTTTGTTCGAAGGGGTGCGTCCTATTTAGGAAAGAACACAAGGACGCAAATTACTGTCCGAAGTGTAAATCCTCCAGGTACCTGGAGGTAGACTCTGGTGATGGTCAGAAAAAGTAGCTTCCGATCCCCGCGAGAGTGCTACGGCACCTTCCTTTCCTGCCGAGGATCCAACAGCTATTCATGATCGAGGAATCCATGAAATAGATGACATGGCACAAAGATGGCAAACGGTACAATCCTGGGAAGATGGTACATCCGTCTGATGCTGAAGCATGGACGTACTTCAATGACAAACATCGTGACAAAGCAGCTGAGGCCCGTAATGTACGTGTCACGCTGGCAACAGATGGGTTCAATCCGTATGGAATGATGGCTGCCCCATACACATGCTGGCCTATTTTTGTTATCCCCCTCAATCTCCCTCCCGGCATGTCCTTTCAACGGCATAACGTATTCTTGTCGTTGATAATTCCTAGACACCCAGGGAGTAATATGGGTGTGTTCATGGAGCCTATGATTGATGAATTGATCCACGCTTGGGAGAAGGGGGTATGGACATACGACCGAGCTACAAAGACAAGCTTCAAAATGCACGTTTGGTACCACTACTCCCTACATGACTTCCTGGCGTTTGGGTTATTTGCCGCCTGGTGTGTTCACAGGAAGTTCCCATGCCCAATATGCAAGGAAGCTGTGAGGTTCATTTGGTTGAAGAAGGGTGGCAAGTATTCGTCGTTCGACCAGCATTGTCAGTTCCTCCCTCTAGACCATGAATTCAGAGAAGATATCAAGAGCTTTACGAAAGGTGTCAAAGTGACAGACCCTAAACCACACTTGAGGACTGGTGTCGAGGTTTGTGCTCAGATAGATGCTCTCGTGCCCAATGAAGAAGGTGGTTTTGTGGGATATGGTGAGGAACATATGTGGACTCATAAGTCTGACTTGACGAGGCTCCTCTATTTCGATGACCTTCTTCTGCCACATAATATTGATGTAATGCACACTAAAAAGAATATCATCGAGGCACTTTGGGGAACTCTCATGGACACTGACAAGTCTAAGGACAACGTTAAGGCTAGAGTGGACCTAGCGACGTTGTGCGATAGACCAAATCAAGCGATGCAGCCTCCTAGTGGTCGAAACAAGAACTAGAAAAGGCCTAAGGTCAATTTCGTCTTGCAAATCGATCAAAGGAGGGAAGTACTAAAATGGATCCAGACGTTAATGTTCCCAGATGGATATGCAGTGAATCTTAGCAGGGGAGTGAACTTAGGCACTCTGCGAGTCAGCGGGATGAAGAGTCATGACTATCACATATGGATTGAGCGGCTTCTTCCGGCGATGGTCTGAGGCTATGTCCCTGAGCATGTTTGGCTAGTGCTAACAGAGTTGAGCTTTTTCTTTCGCCAGCTTTGTGCCAAGGAGATATCTCAGACCATCGCTCAGGACTTGGAAAAAGCAGCACTTGTGTTGCTCTATAAGCTGGAGAAGATCTTTCCACCCGGCTTCTTCTTGCCGATGCAGCATCTGATTGTGCACCTCCTGTCCGAGGCACGTTTGGGGGGGCCCATGCAGGCCTGTTGGTGCTATCCAATCGAGAGATGTCTAAAGACTCTTCGCAAAAATGTATAAATAAAGCTAGAATTGAGGCTTCCATTGCAGAGGCATGCCTTCGGGAGGAGGTGGCAAACTTCACAATGCAATACTACAAGCCGAACCTTCCTAGCAATCATAATCCACTCCCTCGTTACAATGCTGGCAAAAATGAATCGACCCTCAGCCTTTTCCAAGGCCAACTCGGCGGTGCAAGTGGATCAACCCCGAAGCTATTGGGAAATGAAGAGTGGCGCAGTATCGTGCTATATGTGTTGAATAACCTTACCGAGGTGCAGCCGTTCATCAAGTAAGTTCTCAACGAACTTGTTTCAATACGCCATCACTATTCTGCATCCAACCCCATTGATTCTCATTCAGACAGGGAATTTGTTCGTGAATTCTGACATCAATCAAGGGATCCTACCTCGCATGAACAAGACACCCTTGTTTCGTGGGGTGCGGGAGTGGGGAGGCCTGATTTTATTTCTTGGTTCAAACAAAAGGTAATGTCCAATTTAGCTCGTACGTTCGATCGTCCAAGGTGATCGTACGTTTGATTAATATAATGATCTATCATGCTTCACCTTGCAGGCCCAGACCGGTTCGTCCATGAGTGATGAGTTGAAACAGGTTGCAAACGGTTGTGACATTAGGGTGAAATCATTTACCAGCTATGACGTGAACGGATATCGCTTCCACACAACAAGTTACGAGTAGATTTGGCCCAAACGAAAAACCACAAATAGCAGAGTTTGTACGCATAGCACTGATGGCCTCGACTATCATGGTAGAGTTGAGGAAATCTATGAACTCTCATTTCATGGAGACAAACCTCTTAAACCTATCATGTTTAAATGCCACTGGTTTAATCCTCGATCAACAAGACGAACCCCTCATCTTGGGCTAGTCGAGATTTGAG
Organism: Miscanthus floridulus; assembly: GCF_019320115.1. NCBI lineage: Eukaryota > Viridiplantae > Streptophyta > Magnoliopsida > Poales > Poaceae > Miscanthus > Miscanthus floridulus. The sequence goes on from NC_089581.1 coordinate 40,123,898, forward strand.
AAGATTCCATCTATCTTGGAAAAGATGTCTACATTGTGGCTCAACAGGCCGTGCAGGTGTATTATACTCCATACGCCAACCAAGACAAAGAGGATCTTAAGGGTTGGGCTATTGTGCACCAGGTATCTCTACACAGTAAACTACCTGCCCCAAACGATGATGATTACAACTTCAACGCAAACACATATGATGGACAGTTCTATCAAGAAGATGGGCTACCAGGCATGTTTGAGATAGTCTTACCCGAAGCAATCGAAATGGAAGTAGACAACGAAATGGTTGATGGTGAGGTCGATGGAGATGTGGTGGTAAATGCCAAGGACATAGCAATGCTTGAGCGATTACTTCTAGGCAATGACTACGATGACAACATAGAACCTTCGGATAGTGTTGCCCATTTGGACAATTTTGACAGTGATGATGAGACCTATGATCCCAATCATGAAGATTATTCCTAGTACATGTAATACTATGTTTTTTTTAATTTATGTTTTGTTTATATATTTTGAATCTATTTCTAATATATGTACTAATTAGTCTTGTTCATTCTTTGTGATTGCAGGTGATTGAACAAAGATGTCGAGCAGACGTCCACGCCGTGACATGCCCTCGGTTTACAGAAGAGACCGCCCTCTCCTTCGAGGTGAGGGGTCGTCGTCCGGGGTAGCGTCCATAGGAGGTGACGAGAGGATGACTAGGGGCAGCAGCCGCAGGAGGCAGCGGTCTCCTCCCTCGCCACATGACGAGGTGCTGGAGGAGGAGCACGTGACGGCCACGGCCACATCCTCGTCAGAGGACGAGAGGGGTCAGCAGATGGGCGAGGGAGGCGAGGCGCTCGAGGGCAAGGGAGGCGAGGCACTCGAGGGTGAGGGAGACGAGGGGCTCGAGGGCGATGGAGGGGGTACCGCTACCTGGACTCCCTACGAGCGAGGTCCCGCGAGCCTCCCTCCGGTTCTGCTTCCTCACAACCGCCCAGTGATTCGGCCTATGGCAAAGAGGTAAGTAACTATAGATGTTATCACAACTACTTCATAAGATATGTTGGAAATCATAAGAGAAACTGATAAATTTTCTTAATCACTTGTGCAGGTCCTGGTTGGTTTTGTCAGGTACTCCAGCACGCACCCCCGTGAGCATCCTTGGTGTTTTGTGCAGGAAATGGTACCCCGGTATTGTGCAACTGTCCGAAGAGCCGGTGGTGCGAGAGCCGGCCTCCAACTGGGACAGGTACGCGCTGGTCACAGATGACACTTATCGCAACAAGCAGGAGCGGGTATTGGTGGAGTTTTGGGTAAGTTTCTCTCACACAACATTGCTTAATACATCTCATTCATTGGTTAAATGTTTTATTGAAATAATGAATGGATACATTGGTTTTGTATGCAAAAAATTTTCAAGGCCGAAGAAGGACTTAAGGCCCAGGCGGATCGGGCGGCTGCCGCAGCTTGTAGGAAGTACGTCACCTAGATGCACCACCATGGGTGCGTCCAAGCCCGCATAGACTACTACAGGTCGGTACTTAAGCAGTCCCTCCCCAAGCCTCGAGCAAGACTGATTACGTTGACCCGGGACCAGTACCTTGAGGTAGGTGAATAACATTCATAATGATTCGTTTTGATATTAAGTAGGTTTAATTTCATCTTCTTATATGTCAAATACTCGATGACTTATAGGTGATTCCTTGGTGGTGCCGATCGTATCCCGAGTGCTGGGCCATGATCGTAGACAAGTGGTTATCATAGGACTTTGTTGGCACGCACGAGAGGCTGCGGGAACAGCATCTGATGAGGCAAGGTCCAACTCACCATCAAGGCAGCCGCAGCCTCCTCGGATACAAACAAGCATACGTAAGTGATTTCTTTCATTTATTTTGATGCTCAATTCTGCTTGATTTCTCACCATCTTCCCGTCTTTCTCGCAGGAGGCTACGCACCCGGGCGAGGAGGTCTTGGAGTTCTCTGCGTGGGCTATGTCCCACATGGGCAGGGCGTCGTCCTCTATCTCCTTTGACCCGGCTGCCCCGCCCTAGGTGTACTCCGACTCGAACGTATACACTAAAGTCCAAGAGTACACGTCCTCGGTAAGGGAGATCTATGGGGAAGATTACAATGTGCGCACTGAGCCCATTGATGCAGAGACGACCATGAGGCTCGGAGGAGGCAAGAAGCACGGGCGGCTGTGGATTGCAGACGGCGCCATCGACTCCACCACTGTTCCCTCCCTTGACGCTATCCGAGCACGGAACACGAGCTCCAGCCAGCCCATACGCTCACGGCCTTCTCCAGCACTGCAGCAGGTCCAGGCACTCTAGGTAATTCCTGTTTTACTTGTCGTACGTTGATATTTACACACCTAAATTAGATTTGCATTACTGATACATTGAAGTAAAATATTGCAGGCCGAGCTGCAAGAAACAAAAAAGCAAAGTCAAGAGCAGAACGCGGAACTGACCGCACAGCTGCAGGCCCAGCAGGTCGCGTTCGAGGCCGCGCAGAAGCATATGGCAGAGATGATGGTGATCATGCAAAGTCTTGGGCAAGCATCGGGTGTACCTGTGCAGTTTTTAGCTCCTCCTCCTCCTCCTCCTACAGCTACTCCTGTAAGTATGAAAGTTCACTTTTTGATTGTGCTTTGCATGTATGTCGGCCTTCGTGCCGTTGTGGATGTCGGCGTTCATGCTGTTGTGGATGTCGGCGTTCGTGCCGTTGTTTCTTGCAGGTTTTGGAAACCTCCTCGTGCAGGGGAGGTGCTGCCAAAATTTTCAATTGAGTCTAATCTTTTTGTATTCCTAGATTACTAGATGCAATCTCTAAGTTCCAAAACTATTTTTCCGAATTACTCACACATGGAATCTCTACTCCTTTGTGCAGCCTCCGTCCGCGAGTTCCAATCAATTTGGTAGTGCGTCACCGGGTGATCCCGCCTTTCCTTCACCACCGTCTCATAGGCTACCTTGATCAGGACTAGTGCTAGGTGATGTGGTTGAACTTTATTGTAATATTTGTGGTTTATGGTTCTGACTTGTGCTTGGATTTCATGAACTTGTCGTAATAAACATGTGAATGATGATGAACATGTGACTTGTCGTTGTAATATATTGTGATTTGTGGTTCACAATTATGGTTGTGATATATTGTGAGAAAATGGGTTCTGTGTGATATATATATATATATATATATATATATATATATATATATGTAATGGTTGATATATATATGTATATATATGAAATGCTTGTGTCGATGGAATGCAAAAAACAAAAAAAAAAATTAAATTTCTACCTCTTTGCCGAGGACAATGACCAAGGCCCTCGGCAAAGAAGGGTCCTTTGCCGAGGGCCGTCCCATTGCCCTCGGCAAAGATTTTTTTTAAAAAAATAAAATTTCTGCAACATTTCTTTGCCGAGGGCCATGGTTGGAGGCCCTCGGCAAAGATTTTTTTTTAAAAAAGAATAATTCTTTGCCGAGGGCTGTCCCATTGCCCTCGGTAAAGATTTTTTGGAAAAATTCTGCACATTTCTTTGCCGAGGGCCATGGTTGGAGGCCCTCGGCAAAGATTTTTTTTAAAAAAAGAATAATTCTTTGCCGAGGGCCGTCCCATTGCCCTCGGCAAAGATTTTTTGGAAAAATTCTGCACATTTATTTGCCGAGGGCCATGGTTGGAGGCCCTCGGCAAAGATTTTTCAAAAAAAAAAAAGAATAATTCTTTGCCGAGGGCCCCCGGAGACGACCCTCGGCAAAGACTCCGTCTCAGGCGCAGGCGCCGTGACAGCTGCTTTTCTTTGCCGAGTGCCGCTCCAGCCCTCGACAAAGGCTTTACCGAGTGCCCGATAAAGGGCCCTCGGCAAAGACCCTCTTCGCCGACTCAAAATTCTCCGAGAGCTCTTTGCCGAGGGCCGCCCTCGGCAAAGCCTTTGCCGAGGGTTAATGGGCCTTTGCCGAGGGCCTCAGGCCCTCGGCAAAGAGGCCGTCTCCAGTAGTGGATGGAGCCGGGTATAAACTATCCTTTATCTAAAAAAAGCCATATTTTTTTACTGCCTTTGTAAATCAAATCACATGTCTCTTAAAATTGTTTTTTAGTGGTATGGGACATGAAACAACCTCCCTTAATCCACAGTTTCATTTCACTGTTTTATAGAGTAGCTGCAACATTTAATTCTTACACGGTGTTATGATCAAATGTGACATATGAAAAATATAGCCACTTGCAATACTATCAAAATTAAGTACTAGTATAAAAATGCAATTAAAGTAGTTTAATTGACTTCAACATTCATAAGATATAAAAATGATAGTCACATATATAAAATAAATTGCATATGGCACATGGTAAACATGAGAGGCGCGGTGCACAGCGTGCGAGCCGCACGAGATCAGACAAAACACCTAGGGATGAAGCTGTAAGTTCTCGATGTAGGTTTGGTTGGAGTTTCATTCACTAGAAGTGGATTTTATGGTGATGAAACTAAACTTCTCTCTCTCTCCCCCCCTTCTTAATTCCGTACCACCTCATCACTTTTGCTGAAGTGACATTATAATTAATGAGTATGAAACCTCTACCAAGATTAATCTAAACTGAGACTCTTGTCTGATCTAAATATGACATGTGAATTGTATGGCTATCAAACCTTATTTCACCTGGGTAAAGGATCCTACTACACGGATTAACACTCAACTAAGTAGTGGGGGCGCCATTGCTTGAGGGCATCAATAACATATGAGAATGTACATGCATGGGCGCATGGCTGCCAAGGTCGTTTGTACCTGCAAAACAATTTAATGATAACACTGTTGAGTAAGAGAATGTACTCCGTAGGTCTTACCCAAATAGTATATAACAAAGGAGAATGCTTTACATTTGCATAAACAAACATTCGAAAATATATAAATTTGAGCCTATGACTCGTCCTATTGACATTAAGGTGAGAACATGAGTTAAAACTAGCATATCATGGTGTACAAGCTGAATCTTTCATAAGCCATCATCTTTGATAATTCTATATTGAGACCAACAAGATAAGAGTGTGCTCATAAGTCATAACCAAGAATTCGAATTGTGGCTAATAAGATAGGAGCAAGTATTATTGTTTTCAAGAAATATAAGATTTTGCAACTCCAAACTAAGTGAGTGACGAACTAAATGATGGAAGAAGAGGGGTGCACTACGGGATACAACAAAAACACACTCGACAAATGCTTTGCCGAGTGTAACACTCGGCATACAACACACAACATTAATCTGTCGGCAAACAATAGTTTGCCGAGTGGCAAACAGTAGTTTGCCGAGTGGCAAACAGTAGTTTGCCGAGTGTTTTTATCGCGCACTCGGCAAATAGTTTGCCAAGTGTCAATAAACACTCGGCAAAAATAAACTCTCGGCAAAAAAATATTAACGGGATGGCACGGTGACGGCGATTTTGCCGAGTGCACGACGGAAAAACATTTGGCAAACTTGAGAAACTTTGCCGAGTGTCAATCCAGAAACACTCGGTAAAGTTTCTAAAGTTTGCCGAGTGTGAACACCAAAACACTCGGTAAAGCTTCTAAAGTTTGCCGAGTGCCAAGAGCAAAGCACTCGGCAAAGCTTACACACTTTGCCGAGTGTCACGCCCAATACACTCGGCAAAGTTTCTCGCAATGGACAGATTTTATGGTCACTTTGCCGAGTGTCCATTAGAATACACTCGGCAAAGACAAAACACTCGGCAAAAAAGGTTCCCAGAATAACAGAAATTGGTCTCTTCGCCGAGTGTTTTGGCTTGACACTCGGTAACGCCTCGCTTTGCTGAGTGTAACACTCAGCAAAGTGACCAATACCCCCTTTTTTTACTAATCTGTCCCGTATGACGGACCCCTCTCAATTCACAATAAACCATCACAATTCACAATAAAGCATCATCACAGGCATAATTATATATCACAGGCATAAATTATATGTCACATGCATAATTGTATGTCACAGGCATAATAAACCATCATCACAATTTACAATAAACCATCATCACAAGTCACAACTAAGTCACAATAAGCCACAAATGCAAATGCAATCACTGCGGAGGCCCTTGGAACCACTGCGACAAATTCGGGTCTTGAGACTGATTTTTTGATGCCGCCGATTGATTCTGCACAAAAGAGAAGAGATTGCATGTGTAAGCTGCAGATATAAAAAACTCATTGCAATCAAAGTATAAGTAGTGTCTTGAAAAAAATACTTGCACGTAAGTGTATATATAGTACTAATAAAAAACTCACTGCAAGACTCATCCAGTTAGCAGGCAAAAAAAAAAAAAAAAAGACAAGTAACCCAATAATGGCTCATCGACGTCTCAGAGCACAGTTAGCTGAAATCATGCCACAGCTTTCTTTAGAGCATCAAAGTGTTAAATACTATCTTACAGTATTTGAGTTAATTAGCTACCAGTTTAACCAAGAAACACATCAGACAACAGATTGTATGTAATTATGCTCAAGATCATAACTTCGCCATTTGTAGTCCACCTAAATATCTAGTACATAATATGCGTAGAAAGTCTTTCTGGCAGCTCAAAAGATGTGCTGCCAGAAGACTCAGAAGAGCAGAATATGATTACAGTGATAATCTAAAAAGCTGTAAAATGCACTAGCAATGTGTCCACGTGTTTCCCATCCATTGCAGTTGACGTGTGAAACCTAGTTTTTTTTTAATGGACTAGTCTTCAACAAACTTCTAGTTAATGTCTTAATGACTTAACATAAATTAGAATTTACAACTGATGGAGATTGCATTCATAGTTAGATTAGAACTAAGTTTAGAGACTAAGCCCAAAAGTCACTCTATTCAGGTTTTGTGTGTGTGTGTGTGTTAGCATGTAGGAGGTGAAGTATAATGTTTGCTTAAGAGAATCCTAGTAGCAGGGGGAGACATGGCCACCTTAGGCCACAAGAAAGCTGTCCCTGATTGCCGTATTATGACTGTTTTGTGACATTGCACATGTCCTCTGTCATGTTTAAACTTCATTACTTGCTAATTATGCCAGTATACATTTGAAAAGCCAAACAAGTTTAACAAGGAAAATGCATATAACTAGCAATGATAAACAGACAAGCTGTGGCTTGGATGAGAGCCTCTTTTTTTCTTTACTTTATTCTATCAGCAGCTCTCTTTCTTGGAGGGAAACGGCAGCAGGAGAGAAGAGTTTGGCGCTATTTTCTTGCTGGGAAGAGCAAAGCAACTGGACTGGTCATTTGTCTGATGGCCGGAGAAGGAAAATAGTTTAGCCCTGTTGCATCAAGTTTCAGAAAAGGGGAAGCATAGTCTGCTCCAAAATTGGTTCAGGTGCCTGATGAGCAGAGATGTTCAGTCATGACACTTACAGTTCGTGGACTTGATTTCGTTAAGCAATACAAAGTCTTTAGTGAGTTTTTATTGAGTGCAAAAGCAAGTTAACTGAGAGTTGGGAGCTATCAAAAATCTGTAATGTTAATTAGTATTATCAGTATTATCAAAAAGCAAGTTAGCTGAGAGTTGGGAGCTATCAAAAAGCTGTTAACTGAGAGTATTATCAAAAAGCTGTTAATTGAGAGTATTATCAGTATTATCAAAAAACAAGTTAACTGAGAGTATATATATATAGTGTATTCTATACTACAGTATGCATGAGTATGTATGTATGTAGTAAAAATCATCAACTTGCAAGGTAACCATCCATCAAATATCTTGGCATATGCAATAATAATAAATAGATCTAACATAAGGTGTCAAGTGACTCACATGAGTAGTTGTGGGTGACTGAGGTGGAGGGAATAGCACCGGTGGTGGTGGCAAAGCTTGACCCATACTCGATACAAAATTCTGCATGTATTGGAACATTTGGTCCATCCTCAACCGATTTTCTTCCTCTATCCTCTGCATCGTCCGCCGTTGTTCTTCCTCCATGTTCTGCCGCTCGGCCGCCACCTGCTAAATCATCTCTGCCATCCTCGCCTCCATCTCCTCCTGTTGCTTCGTTTCTGCTTCCACCCGGGCCTATAACATTTCATCCCAATGTTACAATGCAAAGCTAAAGTACGTAACAATCATCGAATGATGAATAAATAAGAAATAACCTGGAGAGCCTCCATCTGGAACTGTGTAGCGGTTGGCCGTGGGCGTATCGCCGGGCTCGTGCTCCTTGCTCGGATCTAGGAGAGAGCGGGAGTAGAGGCCGTGTCGATTGTACTGTCGCCAATCCAGTACCGACCATGCTTCTTGCCTCCTCCCACCCTCATCATGATTTCTCCATCAAGATCCTAGGTGCTCGGATCGAACTGTGGCCCATGAAACTGTCTTGCCATCACTGTGTACTCACTGACGCGGCTGTGGATGCTGGGATCGCTGTATGCCTCGGGCGGGTCCTCTGGGTTGAAGTCGATGTTTGCCGTCGCCTTGCCCTTTTTGGACAGAACCCATGCCTTGAACTGGGAGCAAGGCTGGCCATCATGTGACGACGACTGCGGCAAAAATGCAAAATGATTAGAAATTATGCAGAATTGAGTGTTAGAATAAAGAAATGAATTCGTGTACCCATTTTTCCCTGTATTCGTCGAGGCTCAGGCTGCCTTGATGGTGTGATGCACGTGGCATAAGCAAATGCCGGTCCTAGCAAGCGGTGTGCGTCTCCACCCACTCGAGCTCCACCCACTTGTCCACCATGTATTCCCAGCACTGGGTATGTTGGGCGCACCAGTACGGAGGCACCTACGTGATCAAGTGTATGACATATGAAAAAATGAAATTAAACGTAATTAATCTCATAAAAAGTAAGTATTAATGTTCTATATTTACCTGCAAGAATTGTTCCCGGGTCAGGTTCATTGTTCTTGCCTCTTCTTTTTTAACCTTCATCCCTCTGTGTTGAGCATAATAGTCGATGATGGCCTAGACGTGCGCCTTGTAGTGCATGTCCTTCACGAGCTTCTTGGCGGCTTCTTCAGAGATGGAGGCCGCCTTGGCCTCGTACCCCTCCTGGCATCTATAGAAGTCCTGCATATAGACGCGATGTATACAGTCATTACTTCAAGAATGTCCAGTGAATGTGATGTATTGAGCAATGTAGTGCGAGGAATACTTACCCACAACTCGCCCTTCACCCGCTCCGCCTTGTTGGGGGAATACCCTGCCAACACGATCAGCGACGTCGAGGGTGGTGACGTAGTGGTCCCACGTTTAGGCCGGCTGTATCTCTTCGCAGAACTACACTAAGCCAGGGAAGTGTAGCCTGCACAAAAGGCCAAGGATGCCATTGACCTTGCGGTTGTGATCACCCCCACTGACCTTAATCTAAGCCCTGCCCAAGTGATTAAGATAAATTATTAGTTTCCGTTGTAATTTTCAACATATCAAATAAAAAATTATTGAGAACATCTAAAGTTGACCTTTCGGCGCTGTAGAGGCACTGCGCGGCGTCCTGCAGAGTGGTGGGGGCGTAGGCGCGGAGACGGGGTGGTGCCACGGAAGGGCACGGCGGAGGGCGCAGGTGCCGAGATGGGGCGGTGCCGCGGCAGAATTCAGAGCGGCAGCGGGCTTTCTCGACGGCGTCGACGCAGCGGCGGGGCGCAGTGGGGCGGGGAGGCGGCGTGCGGTGCGGCGTGTGTGTTGTGTGAGCGAGGGTGAGGGCCGGTGGTGCGGGCCGTTGGGGGCATATGAAGGAGTATGCCGAGTGCCAATATTGGCGGCACTTGGCAAAGTATAGATATGCCGAGTGCCAAGATCTGAGGCACTCGATATTATTTTTTTATTTTTATTATGGCACGATACTGTGCAGTGGGGTTGGTCGACGAAGTTGCCGAGTGTCCCCTATATGACACTCGGCAACTGTTAGTTTCACCGAGTGCCAGGTATAAAACACTCGGCAAAATAAATCGATATTTCATGCTCCACCGTCCTCCTTCTTCATAGCGTGTTCTACTAAATTTGTTACGATGTAATTTAAAAATACCTTGTCAAATTCACTCAACAATCCATATTTGATTTTTCTACAAATATTAATCCATTATTTAATGCAGTTATAGCTCAAATTCAATTTATATCAATTAAAATTCTATAATTGCAGTTAATAAATTAAAATTATTAAATAGATCTGAAAAATTACCAAAATTTGATGTGAACCAATCTATGTTGTCTATTGCCTATACAAAAACTTTTGAAGTCAAACCTCAATTCAACCGCCACTTTGACTACAAATCTTACCAGATCCTTTTCAACGCTACGATTCTTCTTCGGAGATGCTTCTGTTTATAAAGATCGTACGTGACAAATTGTGTGAAACCTTCTCAATTTTTTCCACGGTCTCCACGTATGATATTATGGGATTTTGACAAATCTCGTGATTTTCAGACTTCGTTTGCTTTTTTTAGAATTTAAAAACCATTCGACCACACGTTCGTGGTCGTGTTTCCTGAACAAAATATTCGAAAATTCTTTTCATTTCCGGAGTAAGGCCCCAAAATGGACTCAATAACATGAATATGATTTCTCCCCTCAATTTATTCCATTATTTGAATCACTTGCAGTTCAAATTTGACTTAAACCAAAAAATTCCTTTAAATGCAATTAATTAATTAAATATAGCAAACAGATCGAGAAATTTGCCAAATTTTAACATGTAGTACCACATGTTGTATGTGGAGAGTAGAAAAAGTTTGGAGGGCAAGAGAGAAAAAAATTATTATTTTGCCGAGTGCCAATAAAAAACACTCGGCAACAACATCATTTTGCTGAGTGTCAAACAAAAACACTCGGCAAAAAATATAAGGTTGCCGAGTGTCAACCAAAAACGCACGGTAAACCTTGGCTTTGCCGAGTGTCTCTAACGGACACTCAGCAAAGTTCTAACGGCAGGGCGGCGCACCCAACGGCCGTCACATGGCCGTCGCACGCACAGCGCACGTGCCTATACTTTGCCGAGTGTCCGTGTTTGCCGAGTGTTTCCGTGTAGTTTGCCGAGTGTTTTTTATTAGGCACTCGATAAAGTTGGGTTTTGCCGAGTGCTATATGTTTGCCGAGTGTTGAATTAAAAACACTCGGTAAAATAGAGATTTGCCGAGTGCCCGATGAAATGCACAAACCCTCAGGCACTCTGTAATATTACTGTTTCCAGTAGTGGTGCCAGCGAGAAGGATCAAAGTGAGTAACCTAATAAAAAGAACGATGAAAGTGAGGGACGAGGGAAGAACTTTTTGTACTTTAATATTATGTATGTATGTAATAGATAAGGTTAGACCAATACAATTAAATTTAACAAAGCTAGCGTGACCGTTTAACATGTTGTATCTTTAAATTATGAGATGTTTTTGACTTCTAGATTTAGATACATTATTTTTACTATATATCTAAACAGTAAAATCAAACCGCCAAAATATCTTTATAATTGGAACGGAGAGAGTAACAGAGTTTAGCCACTACTGGACACGGGTTCTTTGCCGAGTGCCCTAAACACTCGGCAAACCTAAGTTTGCACTCGGCAAAGAGTTTGCCGAGTGTTACACTCGGCAAAGACCCACCGGCATAGCTTTTGTCGGCAAAGGGTTCTTTGCCGAGTGCAATATATCGGGCACTCGGCAAAGAAAAGTTGACCTAACGGAGACCGCCCGTCTGACGTCTCCTTTGCCGAGTGGTGACGTGTCGGGCACTTGGCAAAATATTTTTTTATTTTTTTCCAAAAAATTCTTTGCCGAGTGCCACAGCGTCGGCACTCGGCAAAGTGCCCAGTTTTGCCGAGTGCTATGAACGAGGCACTTGGCAAAGTGCCTAGTTTTGCCGAGTGCTTTGGACGAGGCACTCGGCAAAGTGCCCAATTTTGCCGAGTGCCATGACTATAGCACTCGGCAAATCTAGGACCTAAGCCGGTTTTGCCCAGTTTTGCCCAGTGCTTTTTTGCTTCCCATCTTTACAGACAAACAAATCACATATTCACAACCATCACATGCCCAGAATCACAATATATATCACATAAATGCCTCATCCGTAGCAATATCCATCACAATATCCATCACATACACGATATAGATCACAATGTATATCACATCCACATCCATCACAATATCCACATCCAACACAACCATCACAATATCCATCACAGGATCCAACACAAGTCTAAGTCCATGAAACATAAGAAAAGAGACCAATCCAAGGTACCTACTGCCACCCTTGCCACCCGGAGTGTGAAGAAGGGCCACCTGGCCCCCCGGGCTGTGGAGGAGGGCTAGCTGGCCACCCAAACTATGGAGAAGGGCCAGGTTCACTTGGATGCGTCGAGTGGTGCCCTTGAGGAGTCAGGTTCGAACCCGCGGATGATGGCTGCGCAAAGGAAAAGCGAATTCATGAGTTTCTGCAGGAGGGTCACACAAGCTAAAGCAATAAACAACCATACTCACCGGACTAGGATCAGGAGTACGAACCACTAGAGCGAGGAGCGAAGGTGGCACGACTATACCCGTTGTGGCCTGAAGGTTAGCCATGAACGTGTAAAGGTCCTGTAGCCTCTTCTCCTCGGCCTCCCTCCTTCGCTCTTGCTCTGCCTGCTCGGCCGAGTGCCTGGCCTCCAGCCTCTGCACCTGGGCCTGCAATATTTCACCCGCAATGTTTCAACAATGCAAAGGCAAGATATATGTAAAAGCAACGAACGACGAATAAAACAGGACTAACCTAGAGTTCCGCCACCTGCTGCTGTGCACTCTGCTGCTGAGGTCGTATAGGGAGGGAGGAGCTCGTGCTCCTTGCTCGAATCTAGGAGAGGGTGGGAGTAGAGGCCGTGTCAACTTGGCTATCCACCATCCAGTACCGGTCGTGCTGCTTCCCTCCTCCAAGCCTCATCACGAGGTCCGCATCTAGGGGCTGGGAGGCCAGATCGAAGTCCTCCCCATGGCGCGTGCGAGTCGCCGAGGAGTACTCGTTGAGCTTGCTGTGGACGCTCGTGTTGGTGTACGCCTCGGGCGGGTCCTCTGGGTTGTAGGTGAGGTCCGGGGCTGTCGCCTTGCCCTTGTGTGCCAGGGCGTACACCATGAACTCGTTGCACTCCTAGCCACCATGTGACAAGGACTGCGAGGAAAACACCAAGATGATTACAAGTAATGAGAATTGAGCATTCGAATGAATAAAGAAATAAATATAAAGAGCGTTACCCATGTCTGGGTGTACGCACCGAGGTGGCGGTTGCCTTGGTGGTGTGGCACACCACCCATCTATAGGCAGTAGTCCCAACGGATGTTGTGCTTTTCCATCGACTCATTCGAGCACCACCTGTCGACAATGGCCGCCCAGCAGGCTCGGTCCTTGGCGCACCAATCAGGACACATCTGTAGACCATCAAGTATATAACATGTCAAAAGATAAAATGAAGCCTACCTATTCTTCATGGAAGGAATTAGTATTAATGTTTCGTACTAACCTTACTGCTCCATGGTGAGCGTCATGGTCCTGGCCGCCTGCTTCCTCACCACCTCACCAAGGACATTCCCGTTGTAGTTGATGATGCACTGGAGCCACGTCTCGTGGTACAGGTCTGAGAGTCGGTTCCTGCAGACCTTGTCCTGCACTCGCTCCGCCCGGCCCTCGTACCTCGGGGCGCACCTAAAAAAGTCCTGCATACATGCATCATGTACCATTTCATTATTTTAAGAACGACCAATGAATACAATAAATTGACCAATGTAGTGCGATGAAGACTTACCCAGTGCTCCTGCTTAATCTGCGCCACCTTGGTGCCTACGACGTTGTCCGTGGCGAGGGCAAAGTGGTCCCACGTCTAGGGCGGCATAGTCACGTTGCCGTTGGTGCCTGCGACGGTGACTATGCCAGGGTAGTGCTCCCGAATCAGAAGGCTCAGGATGCCATTGATCTGGCGTACCTGGCCGGCTCCAGACACAACTTCCTAGTTGCTGCATGAGTCATTAAGAAGAATTATTAGTCTCCATTTTGATTGTCAACATGTCATATGAACAAGTAGAGGAAACATGAATGGTTACGTACCCGTCGCCCATGGGTCGAATCACCGGGCGCTGGTGAACTAGGATCGGCCTCCACAGGAGGGTCGACGGCCCACGCAAGTAGATGGTCAACCCACCAGAGGAAGAGGAACCCCCTACTGTCGCTGCCTCCTCATGGCCAGATGAAGCGAAACCCCCTGCTATCGCCGCCTGGTCATCCTCGTCCCCCACGGCCGCCCCCTGGTCACCCTCGTCCTCGAAGGTCGCCACCTGGTCCTCCTTAGGCGACAGGGTGCGAGGCATAGGCCTCATCCTCGGACGGCCGCAGGGGCGGCCGGTCCTAGTCCTCCTCGTCGACGTCTCCGCCGGCGGCTCCTCGTCCTCCTGAGCGGGGGGTGTTGCGTAGAGCGAGTGGAGACGCCTCTGCCTTCCCCTAGGCATTTTGTCGAGTTCCTACAATTACAAAGATGCAAAATGAATTTGTAAGTCCTTATAAAGAGATGGAAAATGAACAAAACATAATTGCAAATTAATAATAATAATAATATAGTATTACATGAATTAGAAATAATCTCCCTCATCAATAGCTCCCTCGTTGTCATCATATCCCTTATTGTCATCATCTCGCTCGTTGTCATCGGCATCACTATCAATATTGTCGAAAAAATCGACCTCATCTCCAACGTTGTCATCATTGTCATCGCCTAAACATAATCGCTCAAGCATTTGTAAGTCGTTGGCATTTTGCACCTCATCTCCATCGTCCTCATCTCCATCGTCCTCATCAATGTCATTGTCTACTTCCATGCCCATCAGCGAAGACATGTCTATGTCAAACCTCCCTTCTAGCCCCTCTGGTTGATAGAACTCTCCATCGTATGTGTTTGGGTCAAAGTTGTAATCCTCATCGTTCGGGACAGGCACTTTACCATGCGGCGATACCTTGTGCACAAGGTACCAGCCCGTAAGATTAGGGTCCTTTTGGCATGCCCATGGGAGATAATAAACTTGTGTGGCCTGTTGAGCCACAATATAGACATCGTCGCCTCGATAGACAGAATCCTACCGAATTTCGACTTGCCCAAGCTCAGGGGTCATTCTCGTTACATCAGGATCAAACCAATGGCATTTGAATACGACTAGATTAAGAGGTTTGTGACCCTCAAATCTAAGCTCGTATATTTCTTTGACTATGCCGTAGTAGTCATGGTCATCGGTGCCAGGCGTACAAACTCTGGTATTCGTGGTTCTTCAGTTTGGGCGACTCTGTTCGTGTCTTGTTGTGTGAAAGCGATATCCATTCACATCATAAATGGTAAATGACTTGACCTTATAGGCAAAGCCATTGGCAACCTGTCTCAACTCATCACTCATTTCTACATCTATGCTGGCCTACAAGGTGAGGCCAGATAGATCGTTATATTACTCGCTCGTACGAGCAAAGTGGTGAGTCAAAGATAGAACGAGGTAAATTGGACGGTACCTTCTTACTAAACCAGAAAATGAAATCGGGCACACCATCTTTGAGAAGGCTATCTTGTTCTTGAGGGGAAGAAGCCCAATCCTCTTGCCAGTACTTATCCAGAAATTCCCTGAAAAAATGAGAGACAAGGGGGTTGGATGGATGGAGGATAGTGACGGTGTATGTAACAAGCTCATTGAGAACTTACCACAAATACGGGTTCACTTCGTCAAGGTTCAACAACACATATAGCATGATAGTGCGCCACTCATCATACTGCAAGGTCTTGGTGCTCAATGCGCTTGTGCTTCCGAGTTGCCCTTTGAAAAGGCTGAGGTTCGATGAACTCTCGTCGGCGTTGTAACGAGGGGGTGGATTGTGCACACTTGGAAGGTTGTTGTAACATCCTAATGGGCCAAAGTGGGCCCAAAATCAATCCAGTATGGGCCGGTGACACTGCAGCAGAACATGGGCCGGCGACTGCAGCATTCGTACTCCGGGGTTACTGTAGACCGAGAACTGTTCATCCGGAAAGTGGACCGACCGATTTCGGTGGTACTGTTCATGGGTTAATGTAGCACCGCGGAAAAACACTGCACACCCAGTTAGTACCATATTGGAAACTCTGAATTCGTCGGATCGACTTAAATACCAGGGCCAGGAACGCGTAGTAACCTTTGGTTAACCGTTTTGAACGAAGCGAGGACGAAAAGTTCAAGCGGGTTGCTACGTGGGTGGGACCACTCCTAGGAAGAGTGGGCCTAGGCCATGTATGTCGGGACTGGACGTTACATTTGGTATCAGAGTCGACTCTCGAGGTTTCACGGGCACGTGGGGACAACTGCGCGGGTATGTTGTGTGCATGTGCGTGGATCCATCGTGGTCACGGCATGGCATACACATGCGCCGGCACGGGGCCACACAAACATGTTGAAGAGAGGAGGATCCTGGATTAAATGTCCCGAAAGGGTAAGCTGATCTGGCATTCGACGGGGACGTCGAATCTTTAGGGGGATGATTGTAACATCCTAATGGGCCAAAGTGGGCCCAAAATCAATCCAGTATGGGCCGGTGACACTGCAGCAGAACACGGCCAGTTACTGTAGCATCCGAACTCCGGGTACTGTAGACCGAGAATTGTTCATCCAAAAAATGAGACGACCGATTTCGGTGGTACTGTTTATGGGTTACTGTAGCACCACGGAAAAACACTGCGCAACCAGTTAGTATCATATTGGAAACTCTGAATTCGTCGGATCGATTTAAATACCAGGGCCAGGAACGCGTAGTAACCTTCGGTTAACCGTTTTGAACAAAGCAAGGACGAAAAGTTCAAGCGGGTTGCTACGCGGGTGGGACCACTCCTAGGAAGAGTGGGCCTGGGCCATGTATGTTGGGACTGGACGTTACAGTTGTCCTTATAGTATGCTGTTGTGAAGTTTGACACCTCCATAATGAATGCCGCTGCCACGGACGCCTCAATTTTGGCTTTATTTCTACACTTTTTGCGAAGAACCTTTAGACATCTCTCGATTGGATAGCACCAACGGGCCTGCACGGGACCCCCCATTCGTGCCTCGTACAGTAGGTGCAAAATCAAATGCTGCATCGACACAAAGAAGCCGGGTGGAAAGATCTTCTCCAACTTGCAGAGCAACACAGGTGCCACTTTCTCTAAGTCAACAACCATGGCTCGAGATAACTCCTTGGCACAAAGCTGATGAAAGAAATAGCTCAACTCTGCCATCACGTGCCAGACATTCTCGGGGACATATCCCCGGGTCATGGCAGGAAGAAGCCATTCAATCCATATGTGGTAGTCATGACTCTTCATCCCTAAGACTCGCATAGTAGACAAGTTCACTCCCCTCAGATTCGCCGTATACCCATCACGGAACATTAACATCTGGATCCACCGCAATACCTCCTTCCTTTCGTCCTTTTTCAAGATGAAATCGGCATGAGGCCTTTTCCATTTCTTGCCGGGCGCAGGAGGCTTCATCACTAGCTTTGGTCTATCGCACAACGTCGCCAGGTCCAATCTAGCCTTAACGTTGTCCTTTGTCTTATCAGGAATGTCCATGAGTGTTGTCCAAAGTGCCTCGACGACATTCTTTTCAGTGTGCATTACATCAATGTTGTGTGGAAGAAGGAGGTCATTGAAATAGGGGAGCCTAGTCAAGCTCGATATATGAGTCCACATGTGATCCTGACCATATCCAATAAAACCACCTTTGTTGTCATCAATTTTGAGAGCCTCTATCTGAGCACGGACCTCGACACCGGTCATCATCTGAGGTGCAGGGTCAGTGACTCGAACACCTTTCATGAAGTTCTTGATGTCTCGTCTGAATGGATGGTTAGAAGGGAGGAATCGACGATGTTGGTCGAATGAAGAGAACTTGCCACCCTTCTTCAACCAATTGAACCTCACAGCTTCCTTGCATACTGGGCATGAGAACTTCCCGTGAACACACCACCCGCAGAATATGCCATACGCTAGGAAGTCATGCAGGGAGTACTGGTACCAGACATGCATTTTGAAGTTCCTCTTTGTAGCTCGGTCGTATGTCAGTACCCCATTTTCCCAAGCATTGATCAATTCATCAATCAAAGGCTCCATGAACACTCCCATATTGTTCCCCGGGTGTCCGGGAATTATGAGCGACAGGAATACGTTCTTGGGTTGAAACATGACGCCGGGGGGAAGATTTAGGGGGATCACGAACACGGGCCAACAAGTGTACAGGGGCGCCATCATTCCATACGGATTGAACCCGTCTGTTGCCAGCGCTACACGTACATTCTGAGCCTCCTCAGCTTTACCGGGATGTTTACCATCAAAGTGGACCCATGCATCACCATCGGATGGATGTACCGTCTTCTCAGAATTGTATCTTTTGCCATTTTTGTGCC
The DNA here is from genome assembly GCF_019320115.1 of Miscanthus floridulus. Lineage (NCBI taxonomy): Eukaryota > Viridiplantae > Streptophyta > Magnoliopsida > Poales > Poaceae > Miscanthus > Miscanthus floridulus. The sequence continues at coordinate 40,142,219 of NC_089581.1, forward strand.
ATGTCATCTGTTTGGCGGACTCCTCTATCATGAATAGCTGTTGGATCCTCGATATGAAAGGAAGGTACCGTAGGACCTTCTCGGGGATATCAAGCTGCTTCTTCTGGCCATCACTAGAGTCTACCTCCAGAAACCTAGAGGATTTGCACTTTGGACAGTGCGTTGCTTTCTTGTGTTGTTTCCTAAATAGGACGCAACCATTCGGACAAGCTTGGATCTGCTGATACGGCATCTTCAGTGCATGAAGAAGTTTCTGTGACTCGTACATGTTCTTCATCAGAATGTGACCCTCCGGAAGCAGGGTCCCAACAACTACCAACATAGAATCGAAGGTGTCTCGACTCAGGCTATACTGCGACTTGAACCCCATTAGGCGTCCAATGGCATCCAGTCGCGAAACCTTGGTCTTTTCATGAAGGGGCTGCTGTGCCGAAGACATCATGTCATAGAACGCCTTTGTGGTTTCCTCTTGTTCCTCCTCCATTCCTTCACCAAACTATGCCTCATGAAAGTCATCCATCATGTCTGGTACCCCAGCATCACCATCAAAATCCTTGAGGCGTTGTCTCACCACCTCCTCTCTCATACGATCCGCTTCACCATGGAAGATCCAGCGGGTATAGTTTGGCATGAATCCAAACTTGCAAAGATCTTCCCCCACCTTCTTCCTATTTTTTCTTTTCCTGTTGTCACATTTGCTATAGGGACACGGCATCCGACTCGCCCCTTGAGCAGCCGGGCCAAATGCATGGTCTAAGAAAGCAGAGGTATTGCACATCCATTCTGGGGTCATCCCTGCGTGGCCCGTGTACATCCAGTCATGGTTATCCATCCTCTGAGACAATGCCTCGAGTAATAAAACTAGCAATTGCATCTACACGGCGTTCTTACTATCTAATAGGTGAAGGATAGGTCCTAATCCCACCCACGGATGCGTAGATGAGGTTAGTCTCCATGCTCTACTCCTATCCGAGATGAAATTTCAGCAGCACCTCCCCGCTGTTCTCCCGATACATGTCCTGGCAGGGAGAGTGTGTATCCGGAGAACAACAGGGAAGAGCTACCAAAACTCGGTCTTGGACCAGAACAGACCATGGAAACTAACCCATCTACACATCCATGGGCTGTCCAAAAAACGTGGACAATCCGAAATAGATACGGTCGTAGATATGCAAAGATCCGCATACCTACGACCGTATCTCTTTCGGACGGGAGATGCCTAACTGAGTTACGTGATCTAAGACAATGATACGGGAGGAGGGCTTATTTATACCTAGGGTGGCAGTGGAGTCAGGCTAGCGGGGCAGTGGCGAGTCAGGGCAGTGATGAGGCGATGCTGTGCAGGTAGACCCGTAATGCCGACAAAGAGGATCGGGGTCGCCGAGTCCCCTCTGACGTGCTCTTCTCTACAAAAGAAGAAACACAATACTATAAGTTGAAAATTTTGGCAGAACCTACCCTATACGGGGAGGTTTCCAAAACCTGCAAGAAAAAACCGGCACGATGGCCGACAACCACATATCAAGGGAACAAATACGGCACGATGGCCGATAGCCAGATATATATTAATCCACCACCAACACACCACCACCTCCACCACCACGACCACACCACCACCACCACAACCACCACACTACCACCACCACCACCACCACGACCACACCACCACCACCACAACCTCCACCACCACGACCACACCACCACGACCACACCACCACCACCACAACCACCACAATTCCACCACCACCACGACCACGACCACACCACGACATCCACCACAACAACCATGACCACACCACCACAACGACCACACCACCACATCCACCACAATGACCACACCACCACCACCTCAACGAACACACTACCCTCCTCCACCTACACCTCCACCATTGCACGCCACCACCACCTCGACCTCCACCTAGACCTCCTCCTTCACCAGCATTGTACACCATGAAGCGAGGGAAGGGCATACCTAGACGTCGAAGGGACATCGGAGGCCGTGGACGGGGCGACGTCAAGGGGCCGGGGCAGGGCACCTCCTCCTCCTCTCTTCTTGGCCTCCTCTCTTCTCCTGTTCCCCTTCACCTCTTCCTCCCTTTCTCCCACCTTCTGCTCGGAACAGGGGCGGGCATGGCGGACAGCGTGGACGGGGTTGGCGGGTGGCGCGGGGTCCTCCTCCTTCTCCGGTGGCCGGCGGATGGCGCGGAGGTTCTCCTCCTCCTCGGGGCGGGCCGGCGGGCAGGCGTGGGCGGGTGACACGGCCGGGGCGGGGCACCTCTGGCGGGTTGAGGCGAGCGGCGGGGTGGGGCTCCTCCGGTGGCCTGCTCCTCCTCCCTCCTCCTCTGGCGGCCGGGGGTCGGGGGCGCGCGGGGTGGCGGTGGCGGGGTGGCTGGGGCCGGGGGCGCGCGGGGTGGCGGTGGCGACGGCCGGGGCAGCACGGGGCGGGGCGGGGCGGCACGGGGAGGCAAGGCGGCGACGCTGTGTGTGGTGTGTGTGAGTGTGTCGGCCGGAAGGCCGACGTATTTTTTTAACCGCCCACAACTTTGCCGAGTGCCAAGATCTACGGCACTCAGCAAAGAAGATTCCCTTTTTTTATTTAAAAATCTTTGCCGAGTGCCGGGCGTTAGGCACTCGGCAAATAATTAAGTTTGCCGAGTGCCACGGATTGGCACTCGGCAATTTTTTTTGATTTTGGCCACCAAATTTTTTTGGTAGCCCTACAACAGGAACCACATATTCAAATTTTGCACATTTTGACTGATTTTTTCTATATTTCATTAGTTTATTCCATTTTGTTGATTTTTTTCGGAAAATACGAGTTTGAACTGCAGGTGCATCGAATATTGGATTTGAATGATTTGAAAAATGACATTCATGTTTGTGAGTGTAAGTTTAGGCCAAATCCAGGAACTGACCTGAAATTTCTATCAACTTGCTCACGGGGAACGCCACCAAATTGCGTGCGAGTTGTTTTTTAATTCCATAAAATGCAAACGAAATAAAAAAAACATGAAACTTGTGGAGATGTCGTGTTAAAGTATGCGTAGGCTGTGGTAAAAATTTGAGAAAGTTTCGAGCACGTTGTCACGTACCATGCTTACAAACCAGGACATTTTTACCACAGCCTACGCATACGATAACACGACATCTCCACAAGTTTCATGTTTTTTCGATTTCGTTTGCATTTTATGGAATTAAAAAACAACTCGCACGCAATTTGGTGGTGTTGCCCCGTGAGCAAGTTGATAGAAATTTCAGGTCAGTTCCTGGATTTGGCCTAAACTTACACTCACAAACATGAATGTTATTTTTCGAATCATTCAAATCCAATATTCGATGCACCTGCAGTTCAAACTCGTATTTTCTAAAAAAAACAACAAAATGGAATAAACTAATGAAATATAGAAAAAAAATCAGTCAAAATATGCAAAATTTGAATATGTGGTTCCTGACACTGTTGTAGAGCTACCAAAAAAAATTGGTGGCAAAAAAAAAAAAAAAATTGCCGAGTGCCAATCCGTGGCACTCGACAAACTTAATTATTTGCCGAGTGCCTAACGCCTGGCACTTGGCAAAGTTGACGGCGTTGGGTCCGTTATGCCTCCAACAATATTTGCCGAGTGCTCTAGTTTGCCGAGGGCCTGACACTCGGCATATTAAGGTTTGCCGAGTGCCTATATTTTACCGAGTAATAGGCACTCGGCAAAATAGCCTTTGCCGAGTGTTTTATTTTGCCGACGGCTGCACTCAGTAAACTAAGTCTTTGCCGAGTGCCCGATATTTAACACTCGGCAAAGTATTCGACACTCGGTAAATTACGAGTTTCCCGTAGTGAGCTAGATAAAGAGGTTAAATTCCTCACGTAACGTGCGTCGTCATATAGCAACCGATGATATCAATGAACGGTTCACACGCATCAGCCAATCGTAGCGTCATGCAAACGTGTTGCCGCCAAGTAAAAAAGACCCAATAATAAATCATATACAAGGTACAGACACAGATAAACAAAAAACGAGAGTTCCATAGTTCCTGGGGGGAGGGGGCGAGGAGCAGTAGGCAGTAACGCCAACCTCGCCCCGGTCGAACTGCTAGACCGCGCCGCGTGTAGTCCTTCTCTCCCTTGCCGCCCTTTCCGCGAGCGCGAGGGGAGCGTAGCGTAGGGAAGCAACAGTGTAGGCGTCCCGGCCGCGCGACCGATTTGGCAAGCGAGCTGCGTCCGGCCCGCCGTGTTCCTGGGAATCTTTACCCAGATTAGTAGTGTACAGTGGTGACTACAGTGCATGGAATCAAGCGTACCACATGCTGCCCTTAAACAAGCAAGGAGAGCCGCCATGGCGACTTCAGAAATAGAAACTCAAGCGGTTCTAGCTAGTGGCGGCCTCCATCTTTTTCTCTCTTTTCTTTTTTTTTTCTCAAGTTGGGATGGGAGGGGAGGAGAGAGATGTGAGACGGGAGGGAGACTTTTCCAAGCTTAGCTTGGAGGACCTTCACTCTGTAATCTGTAGCTGTGTGTGCCCACACTACCATTTGCATTTTTATACATATCTCCTATACAACTAAAAAGAACAAAACATGGATATTTTTTTGGTGCGACATTTGTTTTGGCTCTGCTACTCACTGTGCGATCCTGCAATCGCAGGGGTCATTGCTCTGCCTCGGGGTGCCATCTCGTGATCGGCGATCACGCAAGCACGCAAAAGGAAACCTCACGCAAACGCCGCCATAGCAGTTCACCGCACAATAACCGCAGCCCCGGAGGAAAGGAATCACCGCACCCTCGCCTGCCGCTCGCCCACGACGCGCAATCACGGCAACCCGCGCTCCTTCCCTTCCTGAGCTAGCCCACGCTGCCGCACCTCGCTCCTTCACTGGCACCGGAACCTCGCCACGCCCCTGCCCCGACACCGCCGAGCACCCGTTGCAGATCCCCGAGGAGCCGCTTGTAACCCCCGGTGTTACGATCTTGTTTAGCACTGAGATTTAGGCCTAAGAAAATTTTTCGAAAACGAGTTTATCGGATTTTGAGTTAAAACATAATTGAAGTGATAAGTGAATCCTGTGTGACTCAGTTTTGTGGACTCAAATAAACGTCCAAAAGTTAAATTACTCAGTGCGTAAGGATATTTAGGAATGTCGGACAATAATTCTAGCAAATAGATAGCGAACGGTTTGTTCTATTAGATTAATCATGAAAAGCAATTTTTATAAACAAAATAAAATATAACTTGTATTTAGTACTTGAATAAATCAGGAGCGCAAGTTTAATAGATGAAATGCAACTCTTGTTTTAGTGAGTAAAAGTTATTCAATAGTATATATGATAGCTCAGAAATCGAATCCAAGATTTAAACTAGAATTTTCGTGAATCAGCAAGAAGTTGAAATTATAGTTAGGATGCCATTTTTGGTGATTTATATTAAGAAAAAAAATAGTTAACAGGTGCGTAAGTGTTTTACCTCTACGGGTTAGTAGGAGGTACGGACTAATGCGTGAGATGCTCATTGGTTAAAAGTAACGACGTTCGACATTTTAAAATTATAGCAAAGAGTGTTTCTGGAGGTTGAGTCCCAATTGAACTCTTTTCGTTCTAAGTCAGAAAAGAGTGTTAGATAATGCTATTTCGGTGTTTGAATTCTAACAAAATTTCCTAAATCCTAGTTTCGTGTTTTGGTACGATTTGTTGCATCAAAGCGTGTACTTGAGCATGGTGTCGGTGGTAGTTGTGTTGGATGTTCCGTGGTCCTCTTAAAAATTGTTCAAAGTACGTTGAAACGCGTTGTAGCTATGCCGTTGGAGCTTTGTTCGCGAACTGTCGTTCAGCGTGACAAACCTATCTTGACGTCGCTCGAACTTCATCTCCGATTATCCTCTGGTATTAAGAATTTCTTCGCTAGCTAGCTGTTAGTGCCGACTTGAGTTCTCAAAATCGGTTGAGCCTTCGTCGCATTAGTAGGTTGTTTTCGGTTCGCTTTGAAAAGCGTGCGTGACGTCGTTCCAGACTCTCGGCCGCTGGCTGCCCGCCCGGCCGGCCTTGGCCGCTGCTGCTGCTGTTCCGCTGCCCCTCTATGCTGCGGCTTGCCCTGACCGCTGTCACTGCCTCGCTCTGTGCTGTGCTCCTGCCGTCTCACGTCGTGTCCTGGCCCCTGCACCGCTACGATGCTGTCGGCCGCTCGATGCCATTGCTGCGCGCACATGGGGATGCCCCTCCCCGCACAACGCTATCGTCGCCTTAATGGCACTACGCGCGCATGATCTCCCTAGCCATGAGGTCCGCAGCGCCAGCACGTGTGCCTCGCTCAGTCGCGTCGTGCCAAGACATGGTCAAGCCGAGCTAGACCTGTCTCTCCCTCCCTCCCTTTTCCTCTGCCGCCAAGGTCGACGCAGCCGCTCCATTAAATTCGTTAGGGAGAGATGACCATCACCTGAATCGTCACGTACGTAGCTCCACCACCAGGTCACTTAGCTAGTCGAACCCACCTCGCTTGGAATCATGTCCAGCCGCTCTCTAATTTCTGTTCAATTTTTGTTATCTGTCTGCGGTTTAGTCAATGATGCCTAGGCAGTAAAATAAATACATGAAATAATCGTTGTAAGATCAACAGCACCAGAAAATAGCTTACATTTTTTTATCCGAACAAATAGACATACTAGAGAACCTTGCACATGACATGTTTTTTTTTTCAAACTGAACCTATTAAAGTATGCTGAAAGGTGGTAACTATACACACAAGTGGTTCGGAAAATAGAATAAACGCTCCAATTTGTACTGTATCTCATGACACATGTGATAGGATCATGGTGTGTTACCTGATCAAAGAAAGTAGTTTTGCTTATAGTTTCATGGTCAACCCAGTTTACTTATCTTTTGCTTATATTTTTTTCTACCTCTTGCCTTTCTAAAATTCAATTTTGAATACATAGCAAATTGCCTTTCATTATCACAGTTTTGAAATAACCATTGTAAAACAAATACGAACGGAGGTAGTACATTAGTACCTGTGAAGCCTCAGTAATCAGTTGATTACTGCTGCTTTAGCTTGTATTTTTCTTTGAAGTTTCTACTCTTGCTTAATGAATACCGTGCTAATGCACGTTCGAGAAAATTAGTACCTTAGGTTTGTTCACACTACTATAAATTTCAATGCTGAGTGAGGCATGCAGCACTGGGTGAGCTGTTATGCTTATGCTGTAAATAGCCATGCTTCCACCCACGAGAAATGGATTGGTGGTATCAGCTTAAGCCGCCAGCATCCCTCAATGTTATTCTGCTTACGATTAGAGATCTTTTTCTAGCATCAGTCAAGGTACTCTATTCCAATGTTGGCCCTGATTTTAGTATGTTTGGTTGCATTTGATCTTGAAAAATAATGCAGAAGTGTGCTCTGATTTTGTGACGGAGAACCTACAAGTATCTGTGCTCTAAACTGGTAGAATTAAGCATGTCCAATTGGTACAAGTTATGCATGTCCAAGTCCAATTAGTCTGAATTGGTCGAAGCTAAGCATCATTGACAACGGTCGGCATTGAGGCAAGTGTGCAGGTTTGGAGGTGTAGTTAATGTAAATTTCCCTCTATTATTCAGCCTAACAAAATACTTTTCCATAATATTGTTTATATAGTTGCTTCTCGAGTTGTATGACAATGCAGTAACATGCATAAACCATTGTCAGATAGTGAACAACTCCTGATCAGAGCACATGATGCATCTCGTAATTGTTTGAATCCTTTTCCATTGGGTAATCTCTGCATGCGAGTTATAATCCTATCTATTACCAGTTTGTCTCTACTTCCAGTAGGTGAATACAAGATTAGGGGGGAAATAGAAAATCAATTCTGTGTGAGACCTGATGGTGCAAGGAATTGTCAACCCGAGGTGATGAGGATCTATCCTGCCTCCCTCTTCCTCACTCTCACTCTTGTTCAGAGGCCGCCTCTTCCTCACTCCCTCTTGCTGACAGGCTACCCTCTTGCTCATGGGCCAGAGGGAGGAGACCTGATGATACGCAGTTGTGGGCTTGTTGTGGCACAGGCATCGTGGAGGCAAGGCGTTGATATCCTCGAGGCGGATGTCGGGTCCGAAGTAGCCTTTGGAGTAGGTGTGTGTGTCAGCGTCGTTCGTGCTATGCTTTGGTGGAATTCTTGATTATTTTAATCCAAAATTTGTTTTTAATCGGTTCTAAACACGCCCTATGGGTGCAGTGGGCTCCAACAGCCTTCGGTGGACTCCTACGGCCAGCTGTGAGCAGCTTGGGAGACGGTATTTGATGGGCTCTAGCCTAGCAGGTATTACATTACGTAAGTCGCTTCCTTCTGCTTATTCTAATCGCTATCATGTTTGTAGTTTTTTTTTTTTGTCATGGCTCACTCATCGAAAATATATGCTTTATGTTTTTGATCGGCGGGAGAAGATGCTTATCATGATTAACTTTAGACCTATTGAAGGGTAGTGTAAAGATACACCAGCGCTCATATATGCCAGGCAAACTCTTGTTTTTTGAATTAAATGTTATTTTAACGTTGATATTTAATTTTTACAGTATTGTTATTTTATCGTGCGATCCGTATTTTTTTAGTGCAAATTGTTAGCTATCTATAGTAACGTACGGACATACTACCTAATATAAATATAAATAATAAAACATTCTCTCTCCCTCCCTCTCCTCGGTGTCTGCTGCTGTTGTCCTCTTGCGTCCTTATTAGGAAGAAGGCGGCCTCCTGGTCCCTGGCGCTGCTGGGCTTCCTCGTTCACTTCGCTCGCTGCCTGCCTGCCTGCCTGCCTGTGTGCCTCCCCTCCTCTCCCCTCTCCGCTCATGTGCTGGTCCATCGCCTGCCTCCTCTGTTTGTCCTGAATCCTTGGACCGACCACGAATACACAACCTCAGCTCAGGTAAGGTACCGCCGCCGCGCGCTGCCTTCCCCCGTTGCAAAATCTTTTCGCCCTCTGCACCATCTGGGCTCACCGTCACTACGACGACCGATCTCGCTCGCCACTCGCCAGCGACAGCGAGAGACCCCTCCCTCCCTCTCTTCTTTCCATGCTGATCTCGGCGTGCTTCTCCTTCTCTTCCTCCTCCTCCCCCAGAGCCGGGCCTCGTTGGAAACCGAACTGATTTCCCTTGGTATTTGCTGTTCCTATCCCAATCATTCGATTTCCCGTTTCTCTCTTCCTTCCTTCCTTCCTTCCTTCCTTCCTACCTTGGTTTTGTTTTCTCGATCGACTCTATATTTTCTTGCCTCGCCACTCTCCCCTCTTTGGTTGGTTTGATTGATGGTGCATGTTTCTGTAGCGAGCTTACCCGGCGCCTGACTGATTCTCAGCTCTCCTTTTTGTTTATTTTATTTTTCATCCGATTCATGTTCTTCAGTTCTTGTTTCCTTGTGCGCTGTGAGATTCCGCTCTTGCGGATTCTCCGACTTGTGTTTTATGTCCCCGCCTACATTTTCTTGTCTGTTGCCGCCACCTCACCTAGCAAAGTAGCAATCATTTTAATAATAGCATTTCCACATCAAGCTCTCTAATTAATCTGCTGTTTCATTAACTATTCGCCCACTGCCCACAGGCTGTGGCTGGATTCTTTGGTGTTCCTTCCGGCCAAGAATCCTGCGAGAGCTTTGGAGCCAGTCAAGCCTGCTGCCGTCGTCGTCGTCTTCTCGGGTGAGGCAGCCTTCAGCGTCAGTCTCCTTGACGAGGCAAGCAGAAGCAGGCCGCCGCCGCCGCCGCCGTCGCCGCCATGATGAGCTTCAAGGGCCACGAGGGGTTTGGTCAGGTGGCCGCCGCCGCCACCACCGGTGCCGGGAGCCAGGCGGTCTCCCATGGCGCTGCGCCTGCCGGAGCAGCCCCACTTCCGTGGTGGGCGGGGCCCCAGCTGCTGTTCGGCGAGCCGGCGCCCCTGTCGCCGGAGGAGACGCGCCGGGACGCCCAGTTCCAGGTCGTGCCGGGGGCTCAGGGCACGCCGGATCCAGCTCCAGCGCCGCCAAAGAGAGGGACACCTGAGGTCCTCAAATTCTCTGTCTTCCAAGGTGACTTCTTGTTTATTTATTTCTTTATCTTCTGCTGTTGTTGGTCAAGTTTATGGATTACTCCACTTAACTAAAGAGAATTTCTTTCCCTTTTTTTTCTGAACACACACAAAAAAAAGATTGAATGCGAGAATTTGGCACGTTAATGTTGGATCTGTGCATGCTAGTATTATATATGCCAACGAACATATATAAGCGAATGTCAAAAGGTTTAGTAATCATCAAATATCGCCTAATTACAAGACGATGTGGTGGTCTGGAGAATAAGCTACAGGAATTAATCTCTTTGTAGCCCTGCTGCTGTAGAACACTAGAACCTTGATGGGTATTTTTCTTTCTATATTTTTTTTCCTCCAAGAACTGCAGGCGCCACTTTTTTTAGGCAAGGACGGTAGAATAGCATGTTACCTTTCCTGTGTTGCTACCTGTATACACTACATAAGATATGTAGGTGAATTTTAATCTAAGATTTTTTTTATAACTATTTAAGCTTGTGGTACTCGCGGTGGCGAGTCTGCCCGCCAGCGTTCGATCCCCGGCGATCGCAGCGCTGGTGCCGCACCCGGGTGTGTGCTGTGCAGCACCCAATTATAAACAGTGCCTCTTTCGCGTGATGCCACAATGAGATCGTGACGTGCCCGCCTACGGAATCTGAGGATTTCGGTGATCTCAATAAAGAACGCGGTCTTCAGATCTGAATGTAGTTGTAGGTTTATTTGTACACGGGTGGTGTGTGTGAGTAGTGTGCGTATATTGAGTGAGTGAGTGTGCGTGTGTACGAACAGATACTACAGCCGTACCCAGATAAGAGACAAAAAAAAAAAAAAAAAAAAACTGGCCCGAAGTAGATGTACCTATTTGCATAAACAAAGACAATGCTATATGGGGATGTCACCTGTCATGCCAGAGGGTGCAATTAGTTGGATTGTCCGTTGTTTAATTTGGGCCCATGCCACATAGTACCAATTCTCCCCAGTGCTGCCACCTCCACTTTTGATGCCGCTGCTGCCGACTGTTCTATTATTGGTGCCTCCATTATGATAGCTGCCGCTGTCACTCTCACTACTGCAACACTTTTCTTCTGATGAACAAGAAGAAACCCCACTCTATTTAGATGCAACGAAACTACACAGAAATATGAAGACTGCTGATGGCTGCAGGCTTAACTTAATTGTGGGCGAGTTGAGGGTTGTAAAGTGTACTTTACCCCTCAAAGAATGCGATAAAATTGTTTGTCGGATAAAATTGTTTGTCGCGTGATGAGACTCAAATTTCAAAAAATAGAAAACCCTTCAATACGATGTCGGATGAAGATAATTTTTATATGTAAATTGTATACCTCGATAAGATCTACAACTTTATAGTTTTGAGTTTTTTTCATTTGAGGACAGTAAGATGCTCGAAAAAATAATATAAAATTTCAGCACCATATTTTGTCGCGTGATGAGACTCAAATTTCAAAAAATAGAAAACCCTTCAATACGATGTCGGATGAAGATAATTTTTATATGTAAATTGTAGACCTCAATGAGATCTACAACTTTGTAGTTTTGAGTTTTTTCATTTGAGGACGTTAAGATGCTCAAAAAAATAATTTAAAATTTCGGCGCCTCCCGAAAATAGAAAACCGCTTTTGAAACTGGCCGAGGACCAAATTTGTCCGGTTTTGATAGTTGGAGGGTGTTTCTTGACCGGTTTCACAGTTGAAGGTTGAAAATCGAACTTCAGCGCGAGTTGAGGGTTGTAAAGTGTACTTTACCCTTCTTTGAGATGGTTATCTCTTATATATATGCCCCAGAGAAATAACTTAAGAGTGAATAAACTAATTCCATGAATATGTTGAGGAACAGACAAAATTGGGTAAGCTGTGCTATGAATTTGCAGTGGAATAGTTAGCGGTTGGATCTCTCATACTTTGCATCGGTGATAAGTTTTTCTTTGATGCACATCATCACATTGGATCAAGTCCATCTGTGGGTAGATACTAGAATATGCTGCATAGTGCCTCTTGTGTTTATGGGCTATGCTGCATGACACAATCATTAGGATGGTCTATTTTCATGAAACATAAAAGCATGCTCTACAGGTCTAGCAAAACATATGCATAAACTGCAAGAGATAATATGGGGCATAGCACATACTTTATGGTTACTAGAGTCAACAACTATCCACCATGGAATGGCTATTTGCGTGTGTATTACTTAGTATCATACAGTAGACTAGCGGGGTAGCTTGTGATGGAACTCAATAGTCCCCTCAGATTCCATAAGTAAAATACATGTCTTTCCAACCATTGGAGTTCATTCTATAATTTCTAGCTTGCCATCTACTAGCTCTTTTAAACTAAAACTAGAGACTAGGATGTGTTAGTATTTTATTAAGGCATAATAAAAAAAAAACTCGACCTGCGGGGGGATGACGGCCCCGGGTTTTTCTCTTAAGAAGAAGATCTTCTCACACAGATCGAGAAAACCCCCGAACCCCCGCCCCTATCCTGACGCAGTGGTACCGCAACCCTGTGAGAACCGGGCCGGGGCCTAACTGCGCTTTGGCACCTGGGGACGGGCGAGGGGATTTTTTTAACCTCAGCCTAAAATTCGCTCCCACGGGGAGTCGAACTCAGGACCTGAGGAGTGCCGCCGGGCCACCTAACCGCTTGGACTAGGCGCCCTTTGGCATTAAGGCATAATATTTTTGTCTTTTTTGTCGAATACTCTATCACAGAGCCTAGTTCTAATAAATCAGCTGTGATTTCTTGATCTACGTCATTTGGGATATGTGTCATCTTTTAGTTATTGTGAAAAGTACACTGCATGAATGCCAAACTTTTAAGGTTGGGTGACTCGCCACCGGACTTAAAAAATAGGAGTCAAAAGAAAATGGTACTTCTTCAGCTTTTCAGAACTCGGAGATACTCTTTGAAGTCTTCAAAATGCAACTCATGTTATCTATGATGGGAGTTGATAATATTTCAACTTTGTTGTGGGTGGATTTCCAAGCACACTCATGAAGAATTTCTACTGTCTAGTACTAGTATTTTGAAAATGGAAGACTTCTAATGGTTTCTGATCCTGTGGTATCCAGGGAATTTGGAGTCGGGTGGTAAAGGAGAGAAAAACCCAAAGAATTCTACCACGATTGCTCTGCAGTCACCATTCCCAGAATACAATGGCCGTTTCGAGATCGGTCTTGGTCAATCTATGGTAATATACGTTTATCCTTTTATATTTTCTAAGTTTCTGTTTGGAAATTGTTACAGTTCAAATCATTTCTTGGAATTTCTTCAATGTTGATTTGTCAACTGATTTCTTTGCAAAAGGAAAAAAAAAACTGACCTCATTTCTTTCCAGCTGGCCCCTTCCAATTATTCTTGTGCTGACCAGTGCTATGGCATGCTTATGACTTATGGAATGAGATCGATGGTATGGTTTATTTGTTTTGAGAAAACAGTGTTCTATTTTGTTGCATTATAAGTATTTGCATGAACTTCGTAGTTCCTAGCAAGCTTTTGCACCAAAATTTTCTCGCATCAAATTGGTTAGATCACATGTATTCTTGCTAGAATCACTACTGAATTTGCAATAACATGATGTGTTCTGCTGACCAAACATGTAAAGACAAAGTTCACCGTACTTAATATGCTCTAACTCTTTTGTTCAGTGCTCTCAGCCTTGAGCATTAACCTGAATTGGCGAAAACATTTGACTAATTCAAGGAATTCAGAAATACTATATATTGTACTTTACCTTATATTCTTATAGCTTCATTGAGTAAAAGAGCAAGTACAGATTATGAAGCATGATACTGACAGCATCTCTGAAATTTCTAATGATAATGTCAGATCTCTAATGGCCTTGTTTTTTTTTTCCCGTGTAACATAGTCTGGTGGGAGAATGCTGTTGCCACTAAATGCGCCAGCTGATGCACCCATCTATGTGAACCCGAAGCAGTACGAAGGCATCCTCCGTCGTCGCCATGCTCGTGCTAAGGCGGAGAGCGAGAACAGGCTCGCCAAAGGCAGAAAGGTGAGGACACTCTTCTTGTAGCTGGGCGACCCCCTTAACTTTCCCTACAGTCCATGGCAGTTGGCAGCTGCCATCTCAAGCAGCATTTGCGATGCTCACATACTTTACTCTCACCATTTTGACCGGTGATCAGTGATCGATGTGCTGTTCATGCTGCAGCCCTATCTCCATGAGTCGCGCCACCTCCATGCGATGCGTCGGGTAAGAGGCTCCGGCGGGCGTTTCCTCAACACGAAGAAAGAAGGAGGGCATGGCACGGCCGTTGCTGCGAACGGGGGCAGCAAGATGGCAGCAGCGGCACCATCACGCCTCGCCATGCCCCTTAGCTCCGAGCCTCCACGGCCACAAGGGCTCAGCAACATTAGCAACCCGCCCTGCCACTCCCAGAGTAGCGTCTCCAGTTTGTCTGGCTCCGATGTGTCAAACATCTACGGCGGCTTGGAGCAGCCCCCTCGGGCGCCGCCCTTCTTCACCGCGCTGCCACCCATCATGGACGGCGACCACGGCAGCGCCACCCACATCTCTTCCTTCAAGTGGGCAGCCAGCGACTGCTGCTGCGAGCTCCTCAAGGCGTGAACCGAGGAGGAGGGGATGGCTACTCAGACGAACGGCCTTCTCCCCGATGGCTGGTTGTCTGTGGGCAAATCATTCTTGGCTGTTCTGCATTGGGGTGCAACCTCCACATCATCTACCTACCTACCCACTCCCTGTCCCTGAAATTCCACAGTGCTTGGGTTACAGGGGTCTTGTGTGATGATGTGGCTACCCCATATGCCTTTGCTGTTACATAGTGTACCCAAACCACTGCTGCTTGGTACTTCTCGCTATCATTGTCTTAGTATGGACTCTCCGTTGTCATAGTGTCTGAATAATCGAGGCGTCAGACTTCACGGTCTCTCCAGTTCTTGGAGATGTGTCTGGGTCTGGGTCTATTTGAAGCTTGCTTGGAGGTCTGAAACTTTGTGATGGTGAAGGTGCTGTGTTATTGTAGTCTGAATATTAAGTTTGGGACCAACATTCAGTTCTTGCAGTTGACGCATGGCTTGTATTTTAGGTATCTGTGCTCTGGCCTCTGGTGACAAGGTGTTCGTTCTGAATATTTGGGTCAATTCAAAATCTTCGGCTAAGTTACTGCTGGGACACAGAAAGTTTAGTTTTTTTTTCTTTCGCAATATTTTCAATACACAGAAAGTTTAGTTTTTTCCTTTTGCAATATTTTCAATTGTTTTGGAGCTGGAGCAGTACTAAGTTGTAGTGCTTTGGATACCTGTGACATTTTAAAATAGGGATCCAAAGTGATGGTACTTTGCTGGCGGATACCCACTTTGGAGCATTTTGCCAGAAGATACTATGGTTCGATGAAATTAGGCCACAGGACACCGCGGACCGGTTGTAGCCGGTTGAGGAGAGAGAAATTTTCGTTTTGGACATCCGGTGCCCCTGAGCCACAGTTGGGTCCGTCCCTCTCCCTCTCACTGACGCGCAGGCCTCACCGGTCATCTACTTCTTCCTTCTCTTCTTCTCTTCTCACCGTGACCCTTGTGCCTCCTCTGCTCGTGCTCTTTGCTTCCTCGCCGGTGGAGGTCGTGCATCCCCGGCCACAGACGAGCTGTGCCCCATCTCTCCGTGCGCGGTCACCGGCGAGGCAGCTTCCCCCGCCGTCAGCTTCCTCTGCCTAGGGCAGCAGATGAGCGCCCTTTCTCTAGGCCGGCGCGGGCGCAGGTGGGCGGCGGCACCTCGAAGACAAGCGCGGAGCAGGACGGCCCTGGCAGCTTGGTGTGGTGGAGGAGGCTGCTTCGGAGCTCGTGCGCCGCTGTAGCCCGCTGACCTACTACCGCCACGAGCCGAGCTCCCGCGGCCTCACCCCCTCCTCCGCCCCGCCCTTGCCGGCGGCCTCGCCAGCACGCCGCCCCTCCATGCACCAAGTCGAGCCAAGCCCTGGCCCCGTCCCTATCCCGCCCCGCCCGGAGCCACGGTGACACGGCTGCTCGCGCCTCGGTGGCCTGTGCTCGTGCGCACCATGGCAGCCGCGGTGGCCCGCACCATGGTGGCCACGCTCGTCCTCACCCCGGCGGCCGTGCCTGCTCGAGCGTGCCCCGGCGGCCGTAGCGGCCCGTGCCTTGGCTGCCGTGTTCACCCGCGCCCCGGTGGCCCCACCTGCTCAAGTGCACCCCCACGGCCCCACCATGGATAGGAAATAGAAAAAAGAGAAAGGAAGAGAGGAAGAAGAAAGCGGCAGGGGCAAGAATATTATTTCACCGCTGTTCTCTCTCCTCAACCGGCTGCAACCGGTCTTGAAAGTGCATTTGCCCCCTATGTGGGTTTTGGTGTATTGATGACATCCAAATTAGGGACTAATGTGATCTTAATAAGACATGTCGTAGCTATTAGTCCCATGAAAGAATCAAAGAGTTGATAAAGATGAAATGGTATCCCTCAATTCTTGAAGTTGAAAAGGCGGACGAACTCAAAATGCCCTCCAAAGGTTTTAATTTTGTTTTTGAGTTTAGAATCCGCCGCACTATAAAGAGAGATGCAAATTTAGTTGGTCTGAGGAAGATAGAGTGCTCAAGCATAATAATAAAATTAAAAGAGAGACACTCTAGCACTCCACGAGCACGTAGATTATTTTTCTATGACTGTTGGTGTCGGAAGTCCCGACAGTAAGCCGGAACTCCCGACAGTCGGAAGTCACGACTCTTGCCGGAAGTTCTGACTCCCTAATCACTTAGCCTGCATGGTGACTGTGGACAGTCGGAAGTTCCCGACCCAAGCTAGGAGTCCCTGGCACCTATGGTTCCTGACTGACTGGCTGTCTGCGCTCGTCGGAAGTCCCGACGTACGTCGGAACTTCCGACCGTCGGGAGTCCCGACACCTGGAGCTTTACTGGTTTGCTTAACTGCGCATGTCGGAAGTCTCGACGTTTGCCGGGAGTTCCGACATTGACTTTCTCACGCGGACTTCTGACCCTGTGTGAACAGTATTTTCTGTTAACGTCGGAAGTCCCGAGATCTACGTCAGAACTTCCGATATAGATCTGAACGGTTAGATTTCTTCACGGAGTATAAATACCACTCTCTTCACTTCTAACCAGTTACGGACTCATTTACAGCTGACCCACTTCGTGCTTAATAGCTCCCAAGCAACTAAAGCACCCCTCTCCTTCCCCCTTTGCTCTAATATTCGATTCCCTTAGGGTTTTGAGTGAAAGGAGAGTGAATTAAGTGAGAGCGTCACTTTGGCAAGCTTGAGCACTTGATTTCTTCGTCAAGCCGGTTGATTTTACGTCTATTACTCTTAGGGGCTTTGCCCCTAGCCTACTAGGCGTTGCCCAAGAGCTTCCATCTTGTGAAAGAGCCTGGGAAGTTTATATCACCCTTCGATTTCTTAGTGGAAAGCTCAAGTGACCTTTGTGGTCGCTTTGAGAGAGGCAAGGAGGTGGAAGAGACTCCGACCTTGGTGGTCACCTCAACAACGAGGACGTAGGAGCTCCTTTGTGGGGTTGCCGAATCTCAGGATAAATCCTTGTGTCCCAGCATGCTTGTTGTTGTTGTTGTGATTGTTAGAGATTACTTGTATTTGTTTATCTCTTTCTCTCCCAAACTTTCATTTTAGGGTTTGGACTCGATCTACGGTTTGGAGGCATTACTGGCGTTAAGGGAGTGACTCAACATCTTCACCAAAGCCACTAGGAAGTGAGGTTGTAAGATTATTTATCTATAAAGTTAAATTTGACACTACTTTTATAGTTCACAGTAGGCGTCGGAACTGCTGACGTTTGCGCCTAGAATTTCTGACAACGTCGGGAGTTCTGACCCAAACACCGGGACTTTCGACATTGACTGATAGATTTGAACTTAGCATTTGTAGTAAATTTTTAGATACGCCTATTCATCCCCCTCTAGGCATTGTTAGATCCTTTCAATTAGTATCAGAGGCTAGGTATTCTCTTTGCGCTTCATCACGTGTGAGAAGAAACAATGTCGAAGTCTAACAAGATGCAATGCCGTTGCCATCGAAATGGCCAAGAAAATAGCTGAAGAGTTGATGAGTGCTCAAGCCAAGCTCTTTCAAGATGAAATGAAAAAGATGCATGATTGAGATGAGCAAGATGAAGGAAGAATTGAGCAAGAAGGTTGATGATGCAATAAGTGACAAGAATGATACAAGTGATAAGAAGAACAAAGCAAGAAGAGAGGTGAAGCTCATCTTGGGGAAGAATAGGAGTCAAGTGATAGTGACTCAAGTGATGATGAGAAGAAGAAGAAGGGAGCTGCAAACATCGCCATCCACCACTCTTCTTCACCGACCATGATCTTCCCCGACTCAACTTTACCACCAAAACTCTTTCCCCAACCTATCTTCACCACCGAATGCTCTTCTCTAACCTCATTGACAATGACTACTACACTCCAACTTGCCTCATGGCAAAAGGAGAGAAGGTACATACTATACCCAGTTTCCTCTAGTGATGAGAATGATAGTTGTGATGAGAACATAGAAGAAATTGAAGCAACTATGATAAAGAAATTTGGTAAAAAGGCCTTCACTAAAATAAAAATGCTAATGAAGAAATTAGAGAAGAGGGATAGATGCTTAGAGATGCAAGGAGATATAATTACTCAAGAGAGAGAGAGAGAAAAACCTTGCACTTGAAGCATCTATCGCCGAGGAAAAGATGAAGGTTGAGAAGTTAATCGTAGAATTGTCTTTAGCCAATAACTCAATTGGGAAATTGACTAAGGAACATTCCTCGGTTAATGATCAAGTAGCTAGCCTTAAGAATGAGAAGAGTATAGCTCAAGAAAGCCTCACAAGCTTGGAAGAAAAATACCGAAATCTTGAGCTAAACTATAGTACTCTTTGGGCTAGCACTTCAACTTCTCCTAAGGCAACCGAAGACTCTAATGTCTCCACTAGTGTTGGTTGTAAAAGATGCTATAAAATTGATGTGAATGCATATACAACTAACCTTGTTGAGTTAGAGAAGAAAGACAAGGAGATTCATAGGTTGAAGATGATATTGAAGAATAGGTGCAAGTGTCAAGAGCAATCTAACAAGACTATATATAAGTCATCAAGGCACCCATCAATCAAGGAAGGCATTGGCTACAATAGGTATGATGGAAAGGCCAATGGAAGGAACATAATCAATGGTGTGCCTTGTGTGAAGTTCAACAAGGGCGTTGCTCTTGATGAGCTTATATGCAAGGCCAACAACAAGGTCTACATTCCAAAGATCCAACCTACAAGTACCAAGACAATCAAGACAAAGCAATCCGATGTCCCCAAGCCACAAGCACCACTTCCACTGGTGCTATGCTAGTGACTATATGTGTTGTTGGGGCAAAGGATAGCAAGATTGTGGTTAAGTATGTTGGTGCCCAAAAGAGAAAGGAAATTATGAGGAGTGTTTGGGTGCCCAAGTTTTATGTGACTAACCCCCTAGGACCCAAATCTTTTTGAGTACCTAAAGCAAAAGCTTAATTTGTCTTTGTAGGAATATTCCTCCGGTGGAAACAAGTTGGGTGTTGGATAGTGGATGCACCAATCATATGACCAGGAGAGAAGGACATGTTCACATCATTTCAACCAAGTCATGATCAATGTGGAAATATTGTGTTTAGGTGACAATGGAAAAGGAGAAGTCCTCGGTTTGGGTAAAATTGTTATATCAAATGATAATTCCATTTCTAATGTTTTACTTATGAATTCGTTGAGATACAATTTGTTGTCCGTTTCACAACTTTAGTGAGATGGGTTACAATTGTCTCTTTACGGATAAGGGTGTGGAAGTCTATAGAAGGGAGGATTCCTCTATTGCATTTACGGGTCATTTAAAAGGGAAACTCTATCTAGTTGATTTCACATCAAATAGAGTAAATCCTGAGACTTGTTTAATGGCAAAATCTAGCATGGGTTGGTTATGGCATCGCCGACTTGCCCATGTTGGGATGAGGAACTTGGACCAAACTTCAAAATGGCGAACACATCCTTGGACTAACAAGTGTTTCTTTTGAGAAAGATAGGATTTGTAGCGCATGCCAAGCGGGAAAACAAGTTGGAGCTAAACATCCCGTCAAGAATGTTGTGACAACCGAAAGGCCATTGGAGTTGCTTCACATGGACATATTTGGACCCAGTCGCTTACATAAGCATTGGTGGTAACAAATATGGTTTTATAATTGTTGATGATTATTCTCGTTTCACTTGGGTATTCTTTTTGCGTGAAAAGAGTGAAGTCCAAGGTATCTTCAAGAAGTTTGCAAGAAGAGCCCAAAATGAGTTTGATGTCAAAATCAAGAGAGTTAGAAGTGACAATGGGGACAGAGTTCAAGAACACCAACCTTGAAGAGTTTCTTGATGAAGAAGGAATCAAGCATGAGTTTTCGGTTCCATACACTCCACAACAAAATGGCAGTTGTGGAGAGGAAGAACCAAACACTCATACAAGCCGCAAGAGCAATGTTGGATGAATACAAAACTCCAACCAACTATTGGGCGGAAGCGGTCAACACGGCATGCCATGCTATCAACCGCTTATATCTTCACAAGAAAAGAGAAAAGACCACCTACGAACTTCTAACCGGTAAAAAGCCTAAGGTGCACTACTTTAGAGTTTTTGGATCCAAGTGTTTCATACTTAACAAGAAATCCAAAAGCTCTAAGTTTGCACCAAAGGTTGATGAAGGTTTCATGCTTGGTTATGGTACTAACTGAACATGGATATCGTGTTTTCAATAAAACCACCGGTTTGATTGAAATCACGGTAGACGTGACTTTTGATGAAACCGACTGGCTCTCAAAAAGAGCAAGTCAATGTTGAGAATGTAGGTAATGAAGAAGCTCCACACTGAAGCAATCAAGAAGCTTGCTATTGGTGAAGTAAAGCCCGTTGAAGACAAAGATGAAGACCATGTTGTGCATGATGATCTTGATCCAACCATTCATCATGTTTCATCCTATGAACATGGTGAAGCTTCCGCAATAAGAAATAATCAAGATGGTAGATCAAATGAAGCACAAGGTCATTCTCATGAAGATGGTGTCAACAATGAGCGAGCTCAACCACAACTCAACAATGAAGAAAGAAGTGAAGTCAACCCTCCACAAGCTCATGATTGTGATCCTCCAATCGATCATGACCGTGATGATGATGATGATGGCCCTATCCAAAGATCAACTCAAGTGCCACATCCTAGAGTGCATCAATCCATTCAACAGGGATCATCCCGTTGATAACATATTGGGGAGCATTCGATGAGGTGTAACTACACAGTTCCTGTTTAGCAAGTTTTTGTGAATATTACTCGTTTGTTTCTTCCTTTGGAAACTCGTAGGATGGAAGAGGCACTTGATGATCTAGATTGGATGATAGCCATGCAAGAGGAGTTGAATAACTTCACTCGAAATGAAGTCTGGTCCTTGGTGGAAAGACCCAAGCAAAATGTGATTGGAACCAAGTGGGTCTTCCGCAACAAGCAAGATGAGCATGGCAGTGGTAACAAGGAACAAGGCAAGGTTGGTGGCTCAAGGATTCACTCAAATTGAAGGCTTGGATTTTGGGGAGATCTATGCACCTGGTGGCTAGGCTAGAATCAATTCATATTCTACTTGCCTATGCCGCTCATCATGACTTCAAGTTATATCAAATGGACAGTGAGGAGTGCATTTCTTAACACCCCCCTATCCGAGTTGGTGTATGTAGAGCAACCACCAGGCTTTGAAGACCCCAAGTATCCAAACCATGTCTACAAGCTCGACAAGGCGCTCTATGGGCTCAAACAAGCCCCTAGAATTTGGTATGATTGTTTGAAGGATTTCCTACTCAAACAAGGTTTTGAGATAGGAAAGGCCGATGCTACTTTGTTTACTCGCAAAGTCAATAATGATATCTTTGTTTGCCAAATATATGTCAATGACATAATATTTGGTAGTACTAATGTGGCTTTTTGTGAGGAATTTAGTAGGATTATGACAAATAGGTTCGAGATGTCCATGATGGGAGAGTTGAAGTTTTTCCTTGGATTTCAAATCAAGCAACTCAAGGATGGCATGTTCATAAGTCAAACCAAGTACACCAATGACATGTTGAACAAGTTTAACTTGGACAAGGCCAAGCCCATCAAGACACCCATGCCAACCAATGGACATCTTGATCTTGATCAAGGAGGAAAGGATGTCGATCAAAAGGTATATCGCTCCATGATTGGATCACTTCTTTACCTTTGTGCATCTAGGCCCGATATTATGCTTAGTGTGTGCATGTGTGCAAGATTTCAAGCTAATCCAAAAGAATGTCATTTGATGTCTATTAAGAGATTTTTTCGGTATTTAGTGCACACTCCTAATCTTGGCTTGTGGTATCCTAAGGGCTCCACTTTTGAGTTACTTGGATATTCCGATTCGGACTATGCCGGTTGCAAAGTAACTCGAAAGAGTACTATAGGGACTTGCCAATTTATTGGTCGATCCTTGGTGTCTTGGAGCTCTAAGAAGCAAAATTCCATTGCTTTGTCCACCGCTGAAGCCGAGTATGTGGCGGCCGGCGCTTGCTGTGCCCAACTACTTTGGATGAAGCAAATACTAAAGGACTTTGGATGTGAGTTAACCAAGATTCTACTTTTGTGTGATAACGAGAGTGCCATTAAGTTGGCAAACAACCCTATAAACCACTCTCGAACAAAGCACATAAACATCCGACATCATTTTTTGAGAGACCACGAAGCCAGAGGAGATATCGCCATTCATCATGTGAGTACCGAAAAGCAATTAGCCAATATCTTCACAAAGCCCCTAGATGAGTCAAGATTTTGTGCTTTGAGGAGTTGAAAGGTCCTAATATGGCTAGAGGGGGGGGGGTGAATAGCCTATTTAAATTCTACAAATCAACTAGAGCAATTTGATTAGTATGACAAATGGTGAAATGCAAACTTGCTCTAGCTCTACAAGGGTTGCAAGCCACCTATCCAACAATTCTAGTAGCAATAATTACTAGGCACCCAACTCGCAAAGATACTACTCACTAAGAGCTCTCAAACTTGCTACTCTAAAGTGCTCCACTAGATGAACTTAAAATAACAAACCAAGCTCTCAATTCTAATTACACTAAAGAACTTGCACAACTAGTTTGCAAGAATATAAATGAGTGAGTAGGGTGATTATACCACCGTATAGAGGAACGAACCAATCACAAGATGAAGATTATGCTAATCACCGGGAGAATACAAATGACAAGAGACAACCAATTTTCTTCCGAGGTTCACGTGCTTGCCAACACGCTACGTCCTCGTTGTGTCGACCAACACTTGGTGGTTCGGCGGCTAAGAGGTGTTTCACAAACCTCATCCATACGATTGGACACCGCAAGAACCTACTCACAAGTGAGGTAACTCAATGACACGAGTAATTTACTAGAGTTACCTTTCGGCACTCCGCCGGGGAAGGTACAACTCCCCTCACAATCACCGAAGGTGGCCACGAACAATCACCAACTCATGCCGATCCTCCACCGCTGCACCAAGCCATCTAGGTGATGGCAATCACCAAGAGTAACAAGCGAAAACCATAGCGCAACACAAATACCAAGTTCCTCTAGATGCAATTACTCAAGCAATGCACTTGGATTCTCTCCCAATCTCACAAAGATGATGGATCAATGATGGAGATGAGTGGGAGTGTTTTGGCTAAGCTCACAAGGTTGTTATGTCAATGATAATGTGTAAGAGAGTGAGCTTGAGCTGGCCATGAGGCTTAAATAGAAGCCCCCCCACAAAATAGAGCCGTTGTACCCCTTCACTGGGTATTGATCGGGGTGACCGAACACGGAGCCCTCAGGACACCACCAATGCTTCGCCCTCGACTTTGATGCCACGACCTCAACCCACACCCACGCTGACTCCTCGGAGGAGGACGAGGCATGGGCCAGAGCGGACTTCTCTGGGCTCCATGACCCTAAAGCCATGCGTCGCTTCCTGGCCGCGAGCGACTACTGCTTCGGCTACTCTGACTCTGATGACGAGGGCACTTACGACCCCCTCGCGAGTGTTTCCACATCGGGCTCGAGATACCGAGAGTGAGCAATGAGGACGAAGGGGCAGGCAACCGCTCCCCACACCGTGAAGGGGCAGGCGACGCCACACCTCCACGCGTCGAGCCCCTAGCGGTGAGGAACGAGAACCCTGCCCACGAGGAGCTTCGATGTCTGGACCTAGAGCAGCTCCGTGAGCTTCAGGCCAAGGTTGAACAAGACCAACTCCTTCTGCAATAGCTCCAAGACACTCTCGAGCAAGAGCAGCGGGGTCGCGGTGATGGCGGAGCAGCCCGGCGGAGGGCTCGTGACGTCAACCACCGCATCAACAACGACGAAGGGGGTGAGAAACCCCCTATCTTCAATCGCGCTAGCTAGAACATCGTGGCGGTGGCAATGCTACTCTAGACGATGCCCGAGCCCTCTATAATGGAGGGGCGATGGGCCCACGGTGAGCTCCGAGACCTTTTTGAGACTACCATGGTGCAGTAGGTAGAAAGTTCCACCTCTCGACGGTGAGGAGGCGCCTCGGAACTTCCCACGGCATCGCCTCGGTAGGATAGGGAGGCCTTGGTTTGTCCCGAGCCTGCTCGGGCATCGACGGCAAATAGGGTCCCCTCAGTGCACGATCGCCTCAGCGACCGACGCGAGGCGCAAGGTGACCACGATGTGGTCAGCAGGCGATGCTGCCACGACAATGAGGGGCCCGCCCGAGGCTACCACCCACACCGAGGTGGCCGCTATGACAGTGGGAAGGACCACAGTCCTTCTCCTGGGCCACCTGGCCCTCGAGTCTTTAGCAGAGCTATCCGCAGTGCTCATTTCCTAGCCCGGTTTCGACAACCGGCCAACCTCACGAAATACAACGGCGAGACCAACCCTGAACTTTGGCTGGCTGATTACCGCCTGGCTTGTTAGCTAGGCGGTGTGGACAATGACCTGCTCATCATCTGCAGCCTCCCGTTGTTCCTGTCAGACTCGACGTGAGCCTGGCTCAAACAACTCCCTCCCTCGCAGATCCACAACTGGCGCGACTTGGTAAAGGTCTTTGTCGGGAATTTCCAGGGCACATACGTGCACCCCGGGAACTCCTAGGACCTCAAGAGTTATCGCCAGGGGCCAGACGAGTCTCTCCGAGACTTCATCCGACGCTTCTCCAAGCAATGCACCGAGTTGCCCAGCATCGGCGACTCGGAAATTGTCCAGGCTTTCCTCTCTGGCACCACCTACCAAGACCTAGTCCGAGAGTTAGGCCGAAACGTGCTGACCTTGGCTACCGCACTCCTCGACATCGCCACCAACTTTGCCTCGGGCGAAGAGGCTGTCGGAGCCATCTTCCCCGACAACGACGCCAAGGGGAAGCGAAGGGACGAGGCCCCCGGGGTCTTGGCTCCCCACCTCCCCAAGAAAAAGAAAAAGGGTCACCAAGGGAAGCAGGAGGTCCTCAAGACTGGTCTAGTCATGGCAGTAGATCGCAAGAATCCCTGAGGCCCCAGAGGCCTCGGGCTCTTTGACGATATGCTTAAGAAGCCCTAACCTTACCACCAGGGCCCGGTGAAGCACACCCTCGATGAGTGCACCATGCTCTAGCACTACTACGCCAAGCTCAGACTCCCCAACGATGAGGCCAAGAGGAGGGACACCGGCGATAGGGATGACGATAAGGATGATGGGTTCCCCGAGGTGCACAACGCTTTCATGATCTTCGACGGGCCTTCCGCGTGCCTCACGGTGCGCCAGCGAAAGAGGGAACGCCGGGAGGTCTTCTCGGTTAAGGTGGCCACTCCCCGATACCTCGACTGGTCTCAGGAGGCGATCACCTTTGATTGGGATGACCACCCCGATCATGTCCCAAATCCTAGGCAGTACCCACTCATTGTCGACCCGATCATCGGCAACACCTGGCTCACCAAGGTGTTGATAGACGGAGGCAGCGACCTCAACATCCTATATGCCAACACCTCGGAGCTCCTGGAGCTCGACCAGTCGTAGCTCTAGGGTGATGCCACGCCTTTCCACGGCATCGTGCCGGGGAAATGCACGCGACCCCTCGGGCACATCCACTTGCCCATTTGCTTCGGCACCCCTTCCAACTACCGCAAGGAGGTCCTCACCTTCGAGGTGGTTGGGTTCAAGGGGACCTACCACGCCATCCTAGGGTGCCCATGCTATGCCAAGTTCATGGCGGTCCCCAACTACACCTATCTCAAGCTCAAGATGCTAGGTCCCAACAGCATCATCACAGTCGAGTCCATGTACGAGCATGCATACGACTACGATGTCGAATGCATCGAGTACGCTGAGGCTCTCATGGAAGCTGAGACCCTCATCGTCAACCTCGACCGGCTTGGTAGCGAGGCGCCTGACTCCAAGCGTCGCGCCGGGATTTTCGAGCCCACGGAGGCCATCAAGCTTGTCCTGGTCGACCCCACCGGCTCCAACAACCAGGCACTGAGGATTGGCGCCACCCTCGACAGCAAATAGGAAGCCGTGCTCATTGACTTTCTCCATGTGAATGCCAATGTATTCGCATGGAGTCCCTCGGACATGCCGGGCATACCAAGGGAGGTCGCCGAGCACGCCTTGGACATCCGGGCCGGCTCTAGGTCGGTGAAGCAGCGCCTGCGCTGATTCGATGAGGAAAAGCGTAGGGCCATCGGCGAGGAGGTGCAGAAGCTTTTGGCGACTGGATTCATCAAGGAGGTGTCCCATCCAGAGTGGTTAGCTAATCCTGTATTAGTTAAAAAGAAAAATGGGAAGTGGAGGACATGTGTAGACTACACCGGTTTGAATAAAGCATGCCCAAAGTCCCTTTCCCATTACCTCGAATCGACCAAATTGTTGACTCCACTGCGGGATGCGAAACCCTATCCTTCCTTGATACGTATTCCGGTTACCATCAAATTAAGATGAAAGAATCCAACCAGCTCACGACTTACTTTCATCACACCATTTAGCATGTACTGCTATCTGACTATGCCATTTGGCCTCAGAAACGCAGGGGCCACATACCAGCGGTGCATGACCTAGGTCTTTGGCGAGCACATCAGGCGAACCATTGAGGCCTATGTGGACGGCATCATGGTCAAGTCTAGGAAGGGCAGTGATCTCGTCGGCAACTTGGAAATAGCCTTCAAATGCCTTAGAGAGAAGGGCATCAAGCTCAACCCTGAGAAATGTGTCTTCAGGGGTCCCCCGAGGCATGCTCTTGGGATTCATAGTCTAGGAACGCGGACATCGAGGCCAACCCTGGAGAAGGTCTTGGCCGTGACCAACATGGGACCAATCCGAGACCTCAAGGGAGTACAGAGGGTTATGGGATGCCTTGTGGCCCTGAGCCTGCTTCATCTCGCTGCCTTGGCGAAAAAGGCTTGCCTCTATACCGCCTCTTGAGAAAATCTGAATGCTTTTCATGGACCCCTGAGGCCGAAGAAGCCCTCGCCAAGCTCAAGGCATTGCTCACCAATCCTCCTAGCCTAGGTGCCACCGGCCAAGGGCGAGGCCCTCTTACTCTACATCGCCGCAACGACCCAGGTGGTCAAGCGCGACTGTGGTGGTCGAGAGGCAGGGAGAAGGGCATGCTCTACCCATCTAATGACCTATTTACTTCATCAGCAAAGTGCTCTCAGAGACCAAGACATGCTACCCCCACATCTAGAAACTGATCTACGCCATAGTCTTGGCTCGACGCAAGCTACGCCACTACTTTGAGTCCCACCTGGTGACCGTGGTGTCGTCTTTCCCCCTGGGAGAGATAATCCATAACCGGGAGGCCTCGGGTAGGATAGCCAAGTGGGCCGTCGAACTCATCGGGGAAGCCCTGTCTTTTGTGCCTCAAAAAGCAATTAAATCTCAGGTCTTGGCCGATTTTGTGGCTGAGTGGACCGACACCCAACTGCCACCTGCTCAAGTCCAGGCAGAATGCTAGACCATGTACTTTGATGGGTCCCTGATGAAGACTGGGGTAGGCACAGGTCTGCTCTTCATTTCACCCCTCGGAGTGCACATGCGCTACATGATTCGGATCCACTTCGCCGCCTCCAACAACGTAGCTGAGTACGAAGCCCTCGTCAATGGCTTGTAGATCGCCATCGAACTTGGAGTATGGCGTCTCGACGTACGGGGCGATTCGCAGCTCATCGTCGATCAAGTGATGAAGGAGTCGAACTGACATGACCCCAAAATGGAGGCGTACTACAAGCTGGTACGTCGCCTTGAAGACAAGTTTGACGGCCTCAAACTTAACCACATCGTGTGAAAATTTAACGAGGCCGCAGACGAACTGGCAAAGATGGTGTCGGCACGGGCCCCAGTCCCCTCGAACATCTTCGCTACAGACCTCCACAAGCCTTCCATCGACTACATCTCAGCGGCGGAAGAGGGCCCACCGGTCGAGCCCATCGCAGGGCCCGTGGTCCCCTCTATCACCGAGACCCCTTCGGCCAAGCCTGAGGTCATGGAAGTCAACGTGGAGCCTCCCAAGGCCAACCCGGGCACGGACTGGTGAGTCCCGTTCCTTGATTACCTTGTTCGAGGAGAGCTTCCTGTAGATAGGACCAAAGCTCGACAGCTTGCGCGACGAGCCAAAACTTATGTCCTCAGCAATGGCGAGTTGTACAGGTGAAGCCCATATGGCGTCCTCCAACGATGCATCACCACCGAGGCAGGCCAAGCCCTACTTTGGGACTTGCACATGGGGGCCTGTGGGCACCATGCAGCGCCCTGGACGCTTGTCGAAAACGCCTTCCGCCAAGGGTTCTACTAGCCAACGGCGGTTGCTGACACCACCAAGCTCATACGCTCCTGCGAGGGGTGCTAGTACTACACGCGGTAGACGCATCTCTCGGCCCTAGCTCTCCAAACCATCCCCATTACATGGCCATTCATCGTATGGGGGCTCAACATGGTTGGGCCTCTGCAGAAGTGTCGGTGTTTCGGACCGGCGGGCCCTCAACCAACTAGTAAAAATGTACTGCGTGCCCCTAATCCCGAATGGTGATGCAAAGAGACACAAGGTTTATACTGGTTCGGGCAGTGGGTGCCCTACGTCCAGTCTGAGAAATCGATCTTGTATTCCTTGCACCGAAATGCTCATAGTAGGGGGTTACAAGCAAGGCAAGAGAGGGACCTAGTCCCGGGTCTCTGCATGGAGCGGTGTGGATTGCTTGAGATATTGATCTCAGGTGGTGGGGAAGCGTGCATGTTACAGAGTGTCAAGCATGTGTTTGTCTACCTCCTAAACCCGTGAGCATGAATTTGTCCTCTCTAGAAATGGCCCAAATCCCTCCCTTTTATAGTTGAAGGGGGGACAGGGGTGATACATGTGTTAGCTACGCAGCGTCGTGCAAATAGAGGTGACATGTCTAGACCCTGTAGCCTGTTACTGTGGTGGCATGGTTGATGGAGTGATCCTGCCCTTGAAGTGCTGGAGCAACGCGCCGGTCACATCTGATCTTGTGCGACGTGGGAGCTCCAGTGATGGCTTGACGTAGGGCCTGGCGAGCGACGTGCTGGTTGCTGTGCGTTGACTATGTGAAGAGCTGAGGCTCAGTTGGTGCCAAGGCCAAGCCATCATGGGGGGGGGGGCTCAGTGGGCGTGAATCCTAAGGTTGCCGAGACCCTGGTGTAGACTGCCGAGGCGTGGAGGGAGCAGTTGGGCCTGTACACTAATTCTGAGGCTATAGTAACCCGGACCTGACTCCGCACGCCATGATGTTCCTGGAGTAGAGGTTAGGTAGCACAGTGCAGTACGGGCGCTGGTCGTGGGCACAGTACCGAACACAGCAGCTGGTAACCTTTGCCCTGTCCTGTCCTAGACAGTATGATGCTGATGCGACCGGCGTCTCGTCGGCCACTCCGCTGTGTCGAGCCGTTGTTCGGCTGATATCGCGGGAGCGGTTGAGCGCGCCGGTCGGACGTGACGTCTTGTCCGAGAAGTTGGTCGAGGCAGAGGCGATGGGGTTGTTTTGCTGAGCTGACCTTGAGCGAGGCGAAGAATCGGTGTCTCATCCGAGGCAGTACGTGTGGGGCCTCAGGCGAGATGGAGAATCGGTTCCCCGACCGAGGCCTTTCGCACGAGGCCTCGAGCAAGACGGAAATCAGTAGGTCGTCCGAGGCCTCTTGTGCGAGGCCTCTAGCGAGGCGGAGAGTAGGTGGCCTTGGACATGGCTGGGGTTTAGCTAATAGTTGTCTCTTGGCTTTGATTTTGACGGGGTATAAGTGATTTTTTGATAGTTGCTTTGGGGACCCCTTCTCATGGTACCCGACAGTAGCCCCCGAGCCTCAGGAAGAGTGCGAGCGCTCTCCTTGAGGTTTTGGGGAGACTAGGCTCGCAGTAGCTCCTGGCGGTATGGTGTTTCGTACTCGAGGCTTCAGTGGGTGCGCGTGAGCGCACCTGCCGGGTGTAGCCCCTGAGGCCCTAGAGGAGTGGATTTATTCCTCTAGGGGCTTTTCTTTCGTCGTGTGAGGGGTTTTATTGCGTTTGCCGAGCCCGTGAGTGCGAGTTCGGGTCGTCGAGCCTCGGCAAGTTTGCAGGAAGAGCCCCCTAGCCTCTGCGTGGAGCGAGAGGGCCGTTAGAGGTTCCCCTAGCTTTTTGTGCGGCCCTCATGCATCCTTTTCATTCAGAAGGAGGGGTGGAGGATGCCATGCTACCCTCGGTGGGCGCGAGCAGTGACACCTCCGGTGAGCTATTGTCGGGTAAGTCCGAGTGGAGGCCCGTGCCCCATTCGATAGGGGTCTGCTAGCGGTCTAGAGACGCACTCCAAGAGTACCAAAGGGCTTCTCTAGTGGGTGCCGGGGCCATTCGATGGGCCCCGGTGGCTCGGTGCCTCCCTACGGTGGGATCCCATTCGGAGGCCTCCCTATCGGTCTCTGACATGACTTAGGGCATCCCAAGCGTTTCACTTGCTTGGGTCTCGGCCCCGTATGAGCTCGCCCATAGTCATCCCTGGCTCTATTGCCCTGGGGCGGCTGTCGAAACCCTCGGGGGCCTAGCCTTCGAACCCCTAGACCGTAACGGGCTCGGCGCCCAGTTCCTTCATCTGAAAGGAATTAGGTGGGGGATATTCCCTCCCCCCATTGGTTTGTCAACAGCAGGCGCGCCTTTTGAGGTGATTTTCTCGGGGAGGCGGAACAGCGCCTGCCACTACAGCGCTCAGATGCGACGCCATGTCAGTGAATGGAACGTAACTGTTCACGCTATTAATAAGGAAAAGGTGGGTACGTGGGCGGTAAAATTGGATCTGGATTAACTATGCCGGATCTGAGGGAAACTTTCCCGATTTCGTCGCCTGCCCGTTTTGCCTCCTTCCTGCATAAATATGCAACGAGCCTCGCCCCTCCCCTCCTTACCTTGCCTGCATTCGCCTTTGCTGCCCTTGAGCCATTGCTACAACAGAGAGCGCCGGGGAGAAGAAGAGAGGGAGGCGAGGTAGAGAGAGCGAGAGAGGCTCACCGCCGTAGTCGTATTCTCCGTCGCACCCATGGCCGGTGCCGTTGTCATTGAGGCAGACCCTTGGGGTCAGTCTGACATGTCCATGGAGATGCTCCAGTCGCTCGTCAATGATGGCCTTCTTCATCCGGTTACCGACCCCAACAGGCCGGAGTGGATCGCTCCGTCGGGCGAGCCGGAGCCGAGGCCACGCGACGGCTACGTCGTGAGCTTCGTGTCCTTTCACGAGCGCGGCCTCGGCTTGCCGGTAGACCGATTCATGCGGGCGCTCCTACACTACTATGGCGTGGAGCTCCACAACTTCAACCCTAACTCCATCGTGCAGGCGGCCATCTTTGTCGCCGTCTGCGAGGGGTACCTGGGGATTGCTCCCCACTGGGAGCTGTGGCTCCACGTTTTTCGGGCAGGGCATACCACCAAGCCGATGGGCCCGTCGGGCATGAGGAAGGCAGTGAGGGCTGGCGGCTGCACTCTCCAAGTGCGCTAGGACCGTCAGCACCTTTACATCCTGGCCCAGCTCATGTCAACAAATCGCCGCTGGTACACCAGCTGGTTCTATCTCCGCAACGACGATGGCGGGCTTCCCCCCTACACTGGGTGGATCGTGGAGAGCTGTCCGGAGAAGTGGAAGTATGGCGTTCTGAGGGAGGATCAGCCCAAGCTGTAGCCGCTCCTAGAGGGGCTGGAGAGGCTACGGAGCCGCTGCCTTACGGGGCTGTGGTCTTGGCTGCCTTCCACCGCCGGAGGGTGCTGCCGCTGATGGCTTGGCGGCGGCGCCTGTTCGAGATGAGACCGGATGAGCCGATCGAGGGCATCTAGATGTCCGCCTCCGCCCTCTCTGAGGAGGAGATTCTTCATCGGGTGAGGGAGATGGTGGAGGCGAAGCTAAGGAGCAGTGGCCTGACCCCCATCGCGATGCGCCCGTCGCGGGGGTTCCTCTCCCTGGTAAGTCACGCGCCGCTGTAGCCCCTGAGGCCTCCTCGTTCCTTGCCGTTTTCTGATCCCTTATTTGCGTTCGCTGTTCCTTTAGGGGATGAGAGATGTGCGAGCCTCCCCGTCGCCCGTTCTTGTGGACGTAGCGTGGCGGGCGGCGAACCGGGCACATGCCGAGGCGCAAAAGAAGCGGAAGGACGCCGAGCAGGCAAAGCGCAAGAGGAAGACCCTTGAGCGCGAAGAGCTGGAGAAACACCGCTGGCGGTAGAGGCAGGAGGGCCTCCCGGTGGAGGTGTCTCCGTCGTCGTCACTGTCGGCGGATTCTTCGAGAGGTGATGACGCGAGCGAGCTGGGGTGGGGTCCCCTGGACCATCTCCCTAACGTTGGGGAGACTGCGCCCGGGGCATCGGCGAGAGGCCTGGCACTTCCAGGAGGAGGAGGAGTGGACACCTCAGGGCCAGCGATCACCCACCCTAGGGCCGAGGCCAACACGCCCGAGGCATGGGCGTTGGGGAAGCGCGCCATCAGCCCGGTGGGCTCGACGGTAGAGGTGGAGCGAGTAGTGGTGAGGGCGACGCAACCGCCCCCGTAGGGGGTCGAGGGGGCACCGGGGTCTGGCGAGGACCGGCCGTGATGAGGACATGGCACCTTCAGATACGAACAATGATTATAAGGTGCGCTTGTTCCTATATTTGCATAATGGCTTTGGTTATAATTCACTTGGTTCCACATGTACATGTCACTAATTGAATGTAGGTACAAATATGTCTCAACGTGCAAGTTCATCAAAGTTGAACTTTCGGTTCATCGGCAGCCCGACAGTGCCTCATTGGGAAGGCCATAACTCATCCATCCAGAGTGCGATCGAGGTCAATGAGCACTTGATGGAAAGCTTGTTTGATAAGCTTTCAAAAGGATCTGGTTCCATCTCAATATCATGTCGGCAAGGCCTCCAAATCACCAATATATTCTGTCGCTATTTCTGGCGGGAGCTACACTGTCGTCATGGGCTTGTTAGACATCCTTGGGACCCAGGCCCAAGTTGGAGCACGCCCCAAGAAGATAGAGAACACTTAAGAGATGGCCTTGGACGTCCTCCTCCTTGGCCACCACCTTAGGAGGCCAGCAAGGACGTCCAAGCCAAGCCAGAGGCCCAGTCCAATCCGAGTTCGAGTCTGCCTCGGCTATCAGGACCAGTCTGCAATAAAATAGACGTCCAGGACGCATCCGAACTCCGTTTTCGATGATCCACATATGGATGGAAAGATAATTTGATAAGGAAGTCAATCCAAGTGGTTTCACATCAAAACCTCTTCGGAATCAACGGGAATCGTCGAAACAAGTCAGCGTCCAGAATCTATCAGGGTGCTGTGACACCTTCTTTTGGGCCGTTGGGCCTTGTAACGTGTTGGGACACCTTTAGGACGTGAAGAGGGATCCTTGGACGTCCCTTAGGCTATATAATCAGTAGCCACCACCTACTTTAGGGTTTGGGTTTTGCTTAGATTATTCTGTCAAGAACAGTTTCGCCGTTCATCGGTTTGTGAGACCCCAACTCGGAGATTAATCATACATCTACAATTTGGTTGCGATCTTTCTTGTTCTTGCTTGTGTTCTTCGTTGCGCAGGCAGGGATTAGCCTTCTCGGCGAGGTCAACCTAGTCCGAGACTTGGTTGATAACCAGAGGAGCTGTGGTGCTAAGATTGCAGGGTTCGATCTTTCGATCTGAAGCCAGATCGGTGTGCCATTCTCCGCCACAACGATAGTTATCATCACCTGACAGAAGATCGGGATCCCCGTTTCCATTAGGCCAGCATAGGCGGATACAGAGGTCATGCCACCGCTGCTACCACCATCGTTGCAGAGGAGGGTCGCTGTGCTGAAGCGGTTGCAGCCCCGCTCGAGGTAAGCGTTTTTTCGGTAGAGTTGCAACATCTTCCATTCGTTCTTCGGTCGCACGCTGACCCCGTAAGTATCTTGTCTTCAGCCAGAAGTGTCCTGTGGAGGTGCCTGCCTTGGCACCACTTAAGGCGCTCAAGGTGAGCCCTAGCTCCACCGCCCACTAGGTGGTGGAGGCGCAAGCCGCCATACAACATGGCGCGGCGTCAGCGAGGGCTGACCCGAAGGAGCCTGTCGCCCAAGGAGAGGCTGCCGAGGCAGCCCCAACACAGACAGGGGAGGGAGCGCCTCTGCCCCACGAGGCCAAGGCCCGTGGGTCAGATGGGGCCAAGGTGCCCTCAGTTGCCGAGGCCACCGAGGGCGAGACAGAGGCCCCGCGGGCTTCCGAGGCCGAGGCGAAGGAGGCCGGGGCGCTCAGGACCGCTGAGGCCGAAGTGGCGGGGACTAGAGCCCTTGAGATCACCGAGGCCGGGGTGGCGGGAGCCGGTGTGAGCGCGGCGAAGCCAGCGGCCCAGGAAGTGGAGGTGGGACAAGCCTTAATACCACCGCCGGTCCAAGGCCCACCGTCGTTGCAGGAGAGTGCCCGGGAGGCGGAGGTCCATCCGATCTCCTCCAATGATACTTCTCGGGCGTAGGAGGTGGTCGACGCTGAGGTGGCCGGCACCATGGAGCAGCCGACTCTGACCTCAGGCGAGGGAAGCTCGGCCCTCATGCGGGTACAACCCGAGCCCCGTGGGTGGGATCACCCGCGTGTCCTGTGGTAGAGCCAGGACGACCCTAAGGGGGAGCCTCTGTTCGCCCTCGAGGACATGGCCAAGGGCAGGCACTGGGACACCTTCGAGCAATACCGCCAGCTAGCGGAGCGGTCACTGCAGACAGCGCTGTTCGTTGTGGCCGACAATCTGCCCAGGGTCGCCCAGGTTCGCTTCTTCCTTTCTCATGTGGTGTCATCTTTTTCCGAGTTTTCTCATAGTGAATGACCCCTATTTTGCCTATCTAGGAGCTCGAGACCCGGTCCCTTGGGAAGTCGGTCTTTCTCCAGTGGGAGAGGGACATCTGAGACCAGCTCCAGCGGCAGAAGGACCTGCTCGCTCGTGCCAACGAGCTTCTGTCGACACGGAGCCCGGAGGTGGAGGACCTCTGCCTACGCGGTGCTGATATGAAGGCAGTGGTGGCGGCGGCTCAGGAGCAGGTCACCCCCTTGGTGGCGTGGGTCAAGGAGTTGGAGGAGGAGCTGACCTGCGTGGCCGGTGATCGAGATGCCTTCAGGTCCCGGGCAGGAGAAGCCATGACCTCTATCAAGGCCCTTGCTGGACAGCTGGGGACGGAGCAAGGTGTGCACCAGCTGACGAAAGGTGCCTTAGATGAGGTGCTCAAGTTGGCTGAGGCTTCCCGGACCGAGGCTGTGGTCTGGAGGGGAAAGGCTGAGGGTGAATCTTATTCCCCTTGTTTTATTTGTTTTTCTTGTGTTCGGCCCCTAACTCCTTGGTGTGATGCAGAGCTAGAGGAAGAGGCTTCCAGAGCGGCCGAGGCTTCCCGGGTCGAGGTCCAGCGCCTAAAGGAGAAGGCCGAGGCTTCTCGGGTCGAGGCCCAACGCTGGAAGGAGAAAGCCAAGGCCTCTCGGGTCGAGGCCTGACGCTGGGAGGAGAAGGCCGAGGGTGAGTCCCATAGGCTTCAGCCCCTATTTGGCTTGTTTTCCTTTGTGCTCAACCCCATTTCATTTCTTTTGGCGCAGAGTTGGAGAAGGAGGTCACCCGAGTAGCCAAGGCCTCCGTCGTAGTGCAGGCGGTGCTTGAGACCGAGATCGGGGAGCATGACGCGCTGAAGAGTGCCGCCCGTACTGCCTACGAGGCCCTAGAGGTTGAGAGGGTCCAGTTAGGTAGCTCCCTCAGGAGCTGCCTGATTGCGTTGAGCGTCCAAGTGCGTGAGCGACTCCAAGGGGCGCTGCACACGGGCGTTAAGCGCGCCCTGGCCGTTATCGCCTCGCACTACATTGGCGTCGACCTCAAGGCCATTAGTGATGGCTACATCCTACCCGATGATGATGGGGAGGCCGACGAGGAGGTAGCGAAGCTGATGGAGGCGGCGGAGGGCCCCGGCACGGTGCTGGCCAAGCTGTTTGAAGAGGAGGTGGTCCCTCCTACGCTGTCCGCCGATGCTGGAGACCCTGAGCCTTGACCTGGGCCCAAGAGGTCATGTAATTAGATTAGGGATTATGTTACCCTACCGTAACGCTGGTGGCCATCGAGTCCTTTTTTAAAGTAATCGTCCATCTACGCTTCTTTAATCGTTTTTCATTGTATTTTCGAGCCTCTGCCCTCTGTCTCGTCTCTGAACAAATCTCTTGCAAAAAACTTCCTCGAAGCCTAAGCTGCTCCTCGGGCAAAAGGTGGCGAGGGAGTGCCGTAGCCCAGGAGGCGTAGGCCGTCTCATGACTCAGTTGGCCTTTTGGCCTTGAGACAGTCTTTCGGTCCTTAGGTTTTTCACAATCGATTTGTCAGAGCACGCTAGGGAGTTTGGCATAGGAATTTTTTCGAAAAACGACTAAAAAATGGTGCGTGGGACTTAGGGGGAGAGTCCCCCCTTCTAGCCCCTGAGGGAGGCTCGGTTCTACAGAGGCAGAGCCATGTCCTAGTGCGAGCCCCGCAGTGGGCACCTCTGCAGAGGCAGAGCTGAGTCTCCCTTATGGTGTTATCAGTAATGCCGAGGCCCGTGATGGTCTCGGCTGGGTTTCTCAAAAAATTAGAACAATTAAAGAACGCTTCTTAATTGTATTTCGAGAAACAATGTATACAATGCTTGGGAATTTAAGGGTAAAAGCGACGTAGCTATTCTATGTTCCAAGCGTTGGTGAGGATTTCGCCCTTCTCGTTGGCTAGCTTGTAAGTCCCGGGCTTCAACACTTGGGCGACGATGTACGGTCCTTCCCATGGCGGGGTCAGCTTGTGGTGGCCCTTATTGCTCTGCCTCAGCCTCAGCACCAGGTCACCCACCTTTAGGTCTCGACTTCGAACGCGCCGGGCTTGATAGCATCGTAGAGCTTGCTGGTATTTGGCCGAATGTAGTAGCGCAACGTCTTGGGCTTCCTCCAGTTGGTCGAGGGCGTCCTCGCGGGTAGTGTGGTTGCTCTGCTCATTGTAGGCCCAAAGCCTCGGGGAACCGTACTCCAAGTCAGTGGGGAGGATGGCCTCGGCCCCATAGACTAGGAAGAACGGTGTAATCCCCGTGGCTTGGCTTGAGGTATTCCTCAGGCTCTAGATGACTGATGGGAGTTCGGCAAGCCATTTCTTGCCAAACTTCTTCAACTGGTTGTATATTCTCGGCTTGAGGCCCTATAGGATCATGCCATTAGCACGTTCTACTTGGCCATTCATCCTAGGGTGTCCCATGGCCAACCAGGCCACATGGATGTGGTGGTCATCGCAGAACATCAGGAACTTGCGGCCGGTGAATTGCATCCCATTGTTAGTGATGATGGTGTTCGGAACCCCAAACCTATGGATGATATTAGTGAAGAACACACCGCTTCCTCGGATTTGATTTGATTGATCAGACGAGCTCTGATCCACTTGGAGAACTTATCGATTGCTACCAATAGATGGGTGTAGCCCCTGGGGGCTTTCTGTAGAGGCCCAACCATGTCCAGCCCCCACACGGCGAAGGGCCATGTAACAGGGATGGTTTGGAGGGCTTGGGCCTGGAGGTGCGTTTGCCGCGCATAGTACTAGCATCCCTCATAGGAGCGTACTAGCTTGGTGGTGTCATCGCAACCAGTCGTCGTCCAGTAGAACCCTTGGCAGAAGGCGTTTCCGACTGAGTGTGTACTCAATGATTTGGTCAATTCGAGGCAATGGGAAAGGGACTTTTGGACATGCTTTGTTTAGACCGGTGTAGTCTACACACATTCTCCACTTCCCATTTTTCTTCTTAACTAATACAGGATTAGCTAACCACTTCGGATGGGATACTTCTTTGATGAATCCAGCCACCAAAAGCTTCTGCACCTCCTCGCCGATGGCCCTGCACTTTTCCTTGTCGAATCGGCACAGGCGCTGCTTGACCGGCCTGGAGCCGGCCCAAATGTCCAAGGCATGCTCGGTGACCTCCCTCAGTATGCCCAGCATGTCCGAGGGACTCCACGCGAACCTGTCGACATTCGTGTGGAGAAAGTCGACGAGCATGGCCTCCTATTTGATGTCGAGGGTGGCGCTGATCCTCAGCGCCTGATCGTCGGGGCAGGTGGGGTCGATCGGGATGAGCTTGACGGCCTCCGTGGGTTCGAAAGTCCCGGTGCGACGCTTGGAGTCAGGCGCCTCGCTACCGAGTTGGTCGAGGTTGACGATGAGGGTCTTGGCCTCTATGATAGCCTCGGCGTACTTGATGCACTCGACATCATAGTCGTATGCATGCTCATACGTGGACTCGATAGTGATGACGCCGTTGGGGCCCGGCATCTTGAGCTTGAGGTACGTGTAGTTGGGGACCGCCATGAACTTGGCGTAGCATGGCTGCCCTAGGATGGCGTGGTAGGTTCCCTTGAACCCAACCACCTCAAAGGTGAGGACCTCCTTGCGGTAGTTGGAGGGAGTACCGAAGCAGACGGGCAGGTCGATGCGCCCGAGGGGCCACGTGCGTTTCCCCGGCACAATGCCGTGGAAAGGTGCGGCACCACCCTGGAGCTGCGATTGGTTGAGCTCCAGGAGCTCCAGGGTGTTGGCGTAGAGGATGTTGAGGCCGCTGCCTCCGTCCATCAATACTTTAGTGAGCCGGGTGTTGCCGATGATGGGGTCGACGACAAGTGGGTATTGCCCAGGGTTTGGGACGTAATCGGGATGGTCGTCCCGGTCAAAGGTGATTGCCTCCCAAGACCAGTTGAGGTACCAGGGTGTGGCCACCTTCACTGAGAAGACTTCCCGGCGCTCCCTCTTCCGCTGGCGTGCCATGAGGCCCGCTGAAGGCCCGCCGAAGATCATGAAAGCGTTGTGCACTTCGAGGAATCCGTCATACTTGTCGTCGTCCTTGTCGCCGGTGCCCCTCCTCTTGGCATCGTCATCGAGGAGCCCAAGCTTGGCGTAGTAACGCTGGAGCATGGTGCATTCTTCGAGGGCATGCTTCACCGGGCCCTGGTGGTAAGGGCAGGGTTTCTTAAGCATATCGTTGAAGAGCCCGGGGCCTCTGGGGCCTCGGGGATTTTTGCGCTCTGCGGCCGCGACTAGGCCGGCCTCGAGGACTTCCTGCTTCCCCTAATGACCCTTCTTCTTCTTCTTGGGGAGGTGGGGAGCCGAGCCCCTGGGGGCCTCGTCCCTCTGCTTCCCCTTGGCGTCGTTGTCGGGGAAGATTGCCCCAACGGCCTCTTCGCCCAAGGCGAAGTTGGTGGCGATGTCGAGGAGTGCGACCGCCGAGGTTGGTACGTTCCGACCCAATTCTCGGACTAGGTCTCGGCAGGTGGTGCCAGAGAGGAAAGCCTGGACAATTTCTGAGTCACCAACGCTAGGCAACTCAGTGCATTTCTTAGAGAAGCGCCGGATAAAGTCTCGGAGAGACTCGTCTGGGCCCTGGCAACAACTTTTGAGGTCCTAGGAGTTCCCAGGGCGCACGTATGTGCCCTAAAAGTTCCCAACAAAGACCCTTACCAAGTCGCGCCAGTCGTGGATCTGTGAGGGAGGGAGATGTTCAAGCCAGGCCCGCGTCGAGTCTGTAAGGAACAACGGGAGGTTGTGGATGATGAGCAGGTCATCGTCCGCGCCACCTAGCTAACAAGTCAGGCGGTATCGGCTAGCCAAAGTTTGGGATTGGTCTCACCGCTGTACTTCGTGAGGTTGGCCGGTTGCCAAAACCGGGCCGGGAAATGAGCAACGTGGATAGCTCTGCTAAAGACACAAGGACCAGGCGGCTCAGGGGAAGGACTGTGGTCTTCCCCGCTATCATAGCAGACACCTCGGTGCAAATGGTAGCCCTAGGTAGGCCCCTCATTGTCGTGGCGCCGTCGCTTGCTTACCACCTCATGGTCGTCTTGTGCCTCGCGTCGATTACCAAGGCGGTCATGTAGCAAGGGGACCCTATTGATTGTCGGTGCCCGAGAGGGTTCAGGATGAGTCGAGGCCTCCCTATCCTACCGAGGTAGTGCCATAGGAAGGTTTGAGGAACCTCTGCGCCATCGGGAGGTGGAACTCTCGGCCTGCTGCACCATGGTGGCCTCGAGGAGATCCTGGAGCTCGCCGCAGACCCACCATCCGTCCGTGGTAGAGGGCTCGGGCATCGTTCGGACTAGCATCACCGCAGCCATGACGTTCAGGCTAGCATGATTGAAGATTGGGGGTTGCTCACCCCCTTCATCATCGTTAATGCAGTGGTGGATGTCGCGGGCCCTCCGCCGGGCTCCTCTACCATCATCGTGACCCTGCTGGTCCTGCTTGAGAGTGTTTCGGAGCTGCTGTAGAAGGAGTCGGTCTTGCTCGACCTTGGCCTGAAGCTCATGGAGCTGCTCCAGGTCTGGCATCGAAGTTGTCTGGGGGCAAGGCTCTCATTCCACGCTGTCGGTGGGACAACGCGTGAAGGTGTAGCATCGCCTGCTCCCTGGCGAAGCGGGGTACGGTTGCCTGCCCCCTCATCCTCATCACCTATGCTCGGCATTCTGAGTTCGACGTGGAAGCACTCACGAGTGGGATCATAAGTGTTTTCGTTGTCAGATTCAAAGTAGCCAAAGTAGTAGTTGCTTGCGGCCAGGAAGCAGCGCATGGCTTCAGGGTCGCAAAGTCCAGAGAAGTCTGCTCTGGCCCACGCCTCATCCTCCTTCGAGGAGTCGGCGTGGGTGTGAGTCAAAGTCGTGGTGCCGAAGTTAAGGGCGAAGCACTGGTGGCATCCCGAGGACTCTGTGTGAGTAGAAGTGTAGGCAGAAGCATAGGTGGCGGTGGCATTTCTCAACCCGAAGGGGTACGGGGATGGTGCCATTGCCAGGCTTTGCTCCGCCGAAGTCGACTCCTCAGGACATGGCGGGGCAGAGCTTGATGATGGAGCGGGAGAGGCTGCGGACATTGATAAAGCACTTACCTCAAGCGGGGACACAACCGTTTCTGCACTGCATTCCTCGTCCTCCACAATGGCGATGGCGGCGGTAGAGGCACAGCCTCCACGTCCGCCGGTGCCGACCAGCCCTCGTCGGACTCTGGTGCCTCCTCGACCCCCTACAGAGGTGGTAGTGTTGCCCCTGCCACCACCTGCTCCACCTCCATCATCGAGCCCACCAGGCTGACGACGCGCTTCCCTAACGCCCATGCCTCGGGCGCATCGGCCTCGGCCTCAGGGCCGGCGATTGCCAGCCCTAAGGTGCCCTCCCCTCCTCCTCCTGGGAACACCGGGCCGCTCACCGACGCCCCGAGCACCATCCCCCTGACGTCAGGGAGATGGTCCAGGGGACCTCGCCCCGCCTCGCTCTCGTCATCATTGCTCGAGGAATCCAACAACGACGGTGACGGAGATGGCTCCACCATGAGACCATCATGCCTCTACTATCGGTGACGTTTCTCTAGCTCTTCACGCTCAAGGTTCTTCCTCTTGCGCTTTGCCTCCTCGGCATCCTTTCGCTTCTTCTACGCCTCGACATGCGCCCTGTTCACCACTCGCCGCTCTGCGTCCTCGAGAATGGGCGGTGGGGAGGCTCGCACATCCCTCATCCCCTGCAGGAATGGCGAACACAAATTAGGGAACAGGAAATGGTGAGGAACGAGGAGGCCTCGGGGGCCGCAGCAGCGCATCACTTACTAGAGAGAGGTACCCCTGCAATGGGCGCATCATGAATGGGGTTAGACCACTGCTCCTCAGCCACCCCTCCATCTTCTCTCTCACCCGACGTAGAATCTCCTCATCGGAGAGGGCGGCGGCGGACATCCGGACGCCATCGATCGACTCATCTGGTGTCATCTCGAACAGGCGCCGCCACCACCGAGCCATCAGCGGTAGCAGTCTCCAGCGGTGGAAGGCCACCACAACCACAGCCGCCATAAGGCCATGGCTACGTAGCCTCTCCAACCCCTCTAAGAGCGGCTGTAGCTTGGGCTGATCGACCACTGGGACGCCGTACCTCCACTTCTCCGACTGGCTCTCCATGACCTGCCTGATATAGGGGGGAAGCCCGCCATCATCGTTGCAGAGGTAGAACTAGCTGTTGTACCAGCGATGGTTGGACGATGTGAGCTAGGCCAGGATGTAGAGGAGCCGCTAGTCTTGGCGCACTTGGAGAGTGTAGCCGCCAGCCCTCATCGCCTTCCGCGTGCTCGCCATGCCTGTCGGCTTGGTGGTGAACCCCGCTCGAAAGAGGTGGAGCCATAGCTCCCAGTGGGGGGCAATGCCTAGGTACCCCTCGCAGATAGCGACGAAGATGGCCGCCTGTGCGATGGAGTTGGGGTTGAAGTTGTGGAGCTCCACGCCATAGTATTGTGGGAGCACCCACATGAACCGGTCCGCTGGTAGGCCGAGACCGCGCTCATGGAAGGACACGAAGCTCACAATGTAACCATCGCGTGGCCTCGGCTTCGGCTCGCCCCCCGAAGCAATCCACTCCGGTCTGTTGGGGTCGGTAACTGGGCTGAGGAGGCCATCGTCGACAAGCGACTGCAGCATCTCCACGGACACGTCGGACGGACCCCAGGGGTCCGCCTGAATGACAGTAGCGCCACTGGCCATGAGTGCGGTGGAGAATGCAGCTACGGTGGTAAGGCGAGCTCTCTCTCTCTCTTTCTCCCCCCTTCTCCCTTGTTCTCCCCGACGCTCTCTGTTCTTAGCAACGGCTCGAGGACAGAAAAGGTAGATGCATGCAAGGTAAGGAGGAGAGGGGCGAGGCTCATCACGTATTTATGAGGGAAGGGGGCAAAACAGATAGGCGACGAAACCGGGGAAGTTTCCCTCAGATCTGGCACAGTTAATCCAGGTCCGATTAAACCGCCCACGCGTCCACCTTTTCCTCATTAACCGCGCATGCACAGTAACATCCCATCCGCAGACAACACGTCACATCTGACCACAGCAATGGCAGGCACCATTCTGTCTCCCCGAGAAACCGCCTCAAAAGGTGCACCTACCATTGTCAGCCGATGGGAGGGGAATATCCCCCACCCGATTCCTTTCAGACAAAGGAACTGGGCACCAAGCCCGTTACGCTCTAGGGGTTCAATGGCTGGGCCCCTGAGGGTCTCAACAGCTAGCCTAGGATAAATAGAGTCAGGGATGACTATGGGCGAGCCCGTACATGGCCGAGACCCAAGCAAGCAATTGCTTGGGATGCCCTAAGTCGTGTCCAAGACTGGCAGGGAAGCCTCTGAATGGGATCCCACCGTAGGGAGGCACCGAGCCCCTGGGGCCAATCGAACAGCCCTAGGACCCACTAGAGAAGCCCTCTGGTACTTTTGGAGTGTGTCTCTGGATTGCTAGCCGACCCCTATCGAATGGGGGCATGGGCCTCCACTCGGACTTACCCGATAATAGCTCACCGAAAGTGTCACTGCTCGTGCCCACCGAGGGTAGCCTGGCATATTCCACCCCTCCTTCTGAACGAAAAGGATGCATGAGGGTCACACAAAAAAGCCAGGGAAACTCCTGATCGCCCTCTCGCTCCATGTAGAGGCTTGGGGGCTCTTTCCTGCAACCAAGCCGAGACCCAGAGACTCAAACTCACACTCGAGGGCTTGGCAAACAACCCCTCCTTCCAAATGAAGGGATGCGCAAGGGTCGTACAAAAAAGATAGGGAA
This sequence comes from Miscanthus floridulus, assembly GCF_019320115.1. NCBI lineage: Eukaryota > Viridiplantae > Streptophyta > Magnoliopsida > Poales > Poaceae > Miscanthus > Miscanthus floridulus. The sequence continues at coordinate 40,186,322 of NC_089581.1, forward strand.
ACCCCTGATTGCCCTCTCACTCCATGTAGAGGCTCGAGGGCTCTTCCTACAACCAAGCCGAGACCCAGCGACTCAAACTCGCACTCGAGGGCTCGGCAAACAACCCCTCCTTCCGAACGAAAAGGATGCGCGAGGGTCGCACAAAAAAGCTAGGGAAACTCCTAATCGCCCTCTCGCTCTGTGCAGAGGCTCAGGGGCTCTTCCTGCAACCAAGCCGAGACCCAGTGACTCAAACTCGCACTCGAGGGCTCGGCAAACAACCCATTCTTCTGAACAAAAAGGATGCACAAGGGTCGCACCAAAAAAGACAGGGAAACTCCTAAACGCCCTCTTGCTCCGCGCAGAGGCTCAGGGGCTCTTCCTGCAACCAGGTCGAAGCCTAGCAACCCAAACTCGTGGGGCAAAATGCGATAAAAGGCACCGAGCCTGTTACGGTCCAGGGGGTTGAAGGCTGGGCCCTCGAGGGTTTCGACAGCCGCCCCCGGACAAACAGAGTCAGGGATGACTATGGGCGAGCCCGTACATGGCCGAGGCCCAAGCAAGCAATTGCTTGGGATGCCCTAAGTCATGTCTGAGACCGGCAGGGAAGTCTCTGAATGGGATCCCACCGTAGGGAGGCACCGAGCCCCCGGGGCCGATCGAACAGCCCTGGGACCCACTAGAGAAGCCCTCTGGTACTTTTGGAGTGCATCTCTAGACCACCAGCCGACCCCTATCGAATGGGGCACGTGCCTCCACTTGGACTTACCCAATAACAGCTCACCGGAGGTGTCATAGCTCGCGCCCACTGAGGGTAGCCTGGCATGCTCCACCCCTCCTTCTGAATGAAAAGGATGCACGAGGGTCGCACAAAAAGACAGGGAAACTCCTGACCACCCTCTTGCTCCAAGCAGAGGCTCGGGGGCTCTTCCTGCAACCAAGCCAAGACCCAGCGACCCAAACTCGCACTCAGGGGCTCGACAAACATGGTAAAACCCCTCGCTCAACATGAGAAAAGCCCCTGGAGGAATAAATCCACTCCTCCAGGGCCTCGGGGGCTACACCCGACGGGTGCGCTCGTGCGCACCCACCGAGGCCTCGAGTACGAAACACCATCCCACCAGAAGCTGTCTTGAGCTAAGTCTCGTCAAAACCTCTAGAAGAGCGCTCACACTCTCCCCCAGGCTCAGGGGCTACTGTCGGGTACCATAAAAAGGGGTCCCCTAAGCAAGAACCAAAAAAATCGCTTAGACCCTGTAAAAATCGAAGCCAAGAGACAACTACTGGCTAACCCCCACCTTGTCCGAGGCTCAGCTGGACTGCTCGACCCACCTCGAATCGATTCTCCACCTCGCTTGAGGCCCCGCACGTAAGGCCTCGGGCGAAGTACCGATTCTCCGCCTTGATCAAGGCCGTAAGGCCTCGGACGGGGTACCGATTCTCTGTCTCGCTCGAGGCTGGTTCGTAAGGCCTCGGACGGGGTACCGATTCTCTGTCTCGCTCGAGGCCGGCTTGTAACACCCCAGTGTTATGGTTGTACTAAAACACTTGCATCACATGAGCATGAGCATCATCATCTCATTCATAAGCATCATATCATTATGAATATTATCATTTCATGTGTGTTTCTATTTGAACTGCTTGGTTTATGCTAGCAATCGTGTGTGCTCATGTGTAGGCTATGCAAATGTGTGCCAAATGTCCTCTTAAACAACTTAGCTACACTTAGAATGTCTTTAGCAACAATGTTCATGTTGACCATCTTACCTAATTACACTTCTAAGTAATAGTTTGACTTGTGTTGACCCTAGAGCTCTTATCTTTGACTGTTTAAAAAGTACAACTTAGATTGTTTGCATGTCTGAGCAACCTAAAGCAAAGTTGTAGCAAATTTTATATGGAACAAACTTTGTTTAGAGGTCAAGTCATGAAAATGTGTGGAACAGTCTCAAACATGGCCCACAAGTCAGAATTGGGGCTGATTCTACACTTAGAAATTTTCTAAGTCCTAAAGCTGAATTTCAGTTTCTTGTACCATTGTTTGGAGCCTTGTATCTCCCTAACCTAACCGAATCAGCTCGTGTGCCAATTAGAAAAGTTGTAGTTCTCACCTCAATCTCCAACTTTGTCAACTTAACCTAGAGCTAGATCGGCACCGTTTAAGAATTAATGATCGTCAAAAACTCGCTGTCAGGCTCCATCGATGTTTCTCTGAATCGCGTCTACAGTGCTTCCGCCGGTCAGTCATGGCCGACCGAGCTCAGGCCGTGCGCGCCAAGTGGCGGCCGTACGCCGGCGTTGGCTCCGCGGGTCAGGCCATCGCGGACACGACGACGCCACGCGCCTGCTGGCCGGCCTATTTGTTTCGCCTACGCCGTGTCTCGCCTCGCCTGTTCGCCAGAACCGCGCGCAGCGCCTCCGTCGTTGCCGAGCAAGCCGCGCCGTCGCCCAGCTCGCTCACCGCCACAAAAACGCTGCCTCCAGCCAGCTCAAAGCTCTGCCACGACCTCCTCTTGCTCGTCACCGTCTCCGCGCAGTCAGTCAACCTTAGGTGAGGCTGTATTCGGCATTTCCGCGCCGTGGCACCTTTGCCGCCGTCGAGCTCCAACGCGCTCACCACCGCGTCTCGCCTTGCTCCATCTCGCTCACTGCTTCCCCACCATCTCCTCTACCTCGTTCACCCTCTTGTAGAGCCTATCGAACAGAGTTGATGGCTCATTCGTCGAATCCGCAGCCGCCATGACTCGACCTCGCCGGAGATCGAGCTCACCGTGGCCGTAGCACTCGAGGCTTCCCCTTTCCCAGTTTTCTTCTCGGATAGCTTCACCATGTAACCGTGTAGCTCATACCGAGCTTGGGTAGGGCACTGGAGGCTCGCCATAGCTAGCTCGGTCACCAGAGCTTCGCTGAGCCGCCGTGCACCATGGCCGCCCTACTTAGAAACTGCTAGAGCTTAGGATGAGTAGGTAAATCGATGCTGGTGACCAAGGCGATCTCGGAGGTACCCTCCTCACCACCGGTGGAGTCGCCACCGGCGAGTTACGCCATTCCCGTGCTGTCACAGCCGCTGTGCTCTGTTTTAGTGCCACTTACATGTGGGGCCCCTGACTGGTGGGTCCCAAGCGTCAGTGATTCAAGCCAGTGAAGCTAGCTCATTTATTCAGTTTTTGAATGCAGTTTGTGATTTTTGTATCTCCTAAGTGGTAGATCCAAATGATGTGGTTCTAATTTTGTTGAGTTCCTAGTAATGTCTAGTATTTAATAAAAATATTATATGAGCACATGTTTCAGAAAGTTTGGGTGAATTAAATAGGACTTTGAAATGTGTTTTTAGATGCCTGCAAATTTGTTTGAATTTTAACTTGAGTTTCTGTGGTCCAAAAATTATGAAATTTTGTGGGTCATCTATTTTTGCTTAGTAGAAGGTATGGTTAAAATTTCAGAGCTAGTGCATGTATAGTTTTTAAGTTATAGAATTTCTTTTTATCAATGGATGGATCTTATGTGAATTTTCATAATTTTTCTATAGATCCAGTAAAGGTAAAATTTGGTGAGTACTATTCTTATGCTAGAATGATGCTAAGAAAAATGTGAAATCTGTTGCTTGACACTTTTCATTAGGATTTCTTAATTATGCCATTTTAAGCCAGTATGCCTTATCATTTTTGTGTAGACTGTTATACTTACTCAATGGCTTTGAAATTTTTATGGTAGTCTATGTGAAGCATGAGATAGCTACTGTAATTTTTGGAGATTTTTCTGAATAGTTTTACTATATATTGCTTTAATCACCTAATTAACTAGATAAATTAGAAAAGGGTATTAAATAATTTATTTAGAAGTTGACACTATACTTTCTGATGCTTATTAGGTATGCAAAACAAGTTGGTAAACTTGGTTTGATCAAAGTATGCTTTTGCACAATCCTTAAATAATTAAGTTAGTAACCCCGTCATTCTGGACAGATTCTAGGTTTGCTGGAAATAGATTTAGTTAACATAAGAATCATGCTTTGATGTTTACAAATGTTTTGTAGATAATTTTATAAGCTTTCCAGAAAGTCTTAAATCAGGATAATTGGATCTGTAGAACTCCAGTTATGGGTCAAACTTGTAGCTGCTGTTTACAGCCTGAAAACTATTGAGCGCAGTAACTGACTGGTTTGCTTTATATGAGTTGATGTGATGATTTAGATGCTAGGCTAATTTAAGATAAATTGTTAGTTGCAGGTGCTAGACCTCTTACCAAAGATGAACAACTTTATCTTAGGTTATTAGAACTTGGTGAGTGTGCCATTCTTGTTTTCCAAAAGAGATATGCACCTACTCGGTAAAAATCAATGTTAATCTTGCATCATTATGTCTTTCATGCATCCATTCATACATGGCTATACATTTCATCATCTTCCATCTCTTGTGCATGCACGATTCTTACTATGCATATGCATGCAATAGGTGTTCCGGAGGGAGTTACGCTTCTGGAATTCGAGCCAGTACTTCCGGAGGAGCAGCAGCAAGCTCAGGAGCAGGAGGTGCAGGCCCCCGAAGAAGGAGTCAACGAAGAAGTTCTTGAGTGCCCCGATCACCAACCTTCATCTTTTTTGAAAGGCAAGCCCCGGAGCATTCTAAGACTCCTATGTTTTTAAAATGGTTACTTTGAGTATCTTTATTTATTGATGCATTAAGTGATAGGAATTGGATGCGAACACTTGTTGCATATATACCTATTCCTTGGCCAGTATACGTACCCTGAATCCTATTTAGGTCCAGGAGCGAATCAAAGCTTAGCCATGCTTAGACCGGTAAAAGTCGGGTGATTTCCTGTCACCTGCATATTAGAAAAATGTCTGATCACGGTTGGCTATAATCGCTATCGTGGAGAATAACCATGTGTTAATAATGAATTGTGACCGGGCGGGAGGTCGATAGAGAAGCAACAAGGCAAGGAGGTCTTGGTTGTGGATCTATCCCCATCTATGTCGGTTAAGGACCGATTCGCTGTACGTCCTCATGTCATGTTGAACGCATGCCTGTCACTTAGTTGGCCGGATAACTTGTTCCGACCGCGAAGCCGAGTAGCTCAACTCAGGCCGGAAGACCGAGAAGTGAAAGTGCGCACCCTGGCGGTAGTAAGGATGTGCGAGGAGCTATTGGCGTAAGTCCGAGGTGAGATTGACCACCTGGCAGAGTGGACTCCCTGAGGGTGCGGCGCTGCTCGGAGCCGCGATTCCTGAGATGTACCAAAGGTGACCTAAGGCTGCCTTCGCGAGGTATGCCTGGGTTTGTGTTAGGAATACCCCTCCAGCTGGATAGGAATCGATTCGAATCGCCGTCTCTCCCGGATAGTGAGAACTTGACTGAGCAGCGGCAACGTAGATGCACTTAATTGAACTTGATGGTTAAATCAATGATGATAATGATGCCACATTATACCGGATATGGTTACTAATGTTTGGAGTTAATCAATTGCTTGCTCTAGTACAAGTGCTAATCTAGTTGATAGGTTAATATTGTTAAATTGCTGCTTACTCATAAACCTAATTATGCTCTCGTATCACTTAAGCGTTTTTTGCAAAATGGTTGTCAAGCTAGACCCACCGATAAAGCCTTGCATAATCCTTGGCGTCATTTATTTCTGGTTTACGACGGGTAAGTCTAGCTGAGTACCTTCTCGTACTCAGGGTTTATTTCCCCTTGTTGCAGATGACGTGCTATATAACGGCTACTGCAAGTATTGTCTCCACCCTGCGGGGGATGAAGACTAGGTCATGGGCATGATCATCTATGTTATCTTATCTTACTGCTTTTGCTGGAGATGACTATGGTACTGGCTTGTATTTGAACTAAGTGTGTGTGATGGTGTTAAACTACTTTGCTTCCACTATTTGTGAACTCGTTTTGTAACAACTATTGGGTACTCTGATGTATGTGGTGCTTATGAACTACTTGTGAAATGGATGTAACATGTGGCTTGTTATGTTGAATTACTGTAATCTTGGTTGTATGCAAGTTGGTTTGAAATCCTTCATGGTTTCAGTTGACTACCGGGTTTATATGGGTTCAAGTATGACGGTTTGATCACTCCGGTGATTGCTTTTGTACTTGTGCTCTTATAAATTGGTCGGTTCTGTTACAGCTGGTATCAGAGCTAGATTCAACATTAAACATGTCATATGTGTATTTAAAACAAAAGCTTTTGTTTGTAAAAATCAGTTTTGACAACTTATAGCTATATATATAGGTGTTCAAATCTGAAATTTTATCTAGGTGTGCCAGTTGTCATATCCTCTATGCCCAAATAAGGACTTTCAGGTGGCTTATTTAAGTAATGACTTTTGGGGGGTAATTGCTTTCATTTTATTTCGTCGTCCATACGGCGTGCTATGGTATGGATGCCATCTGCTTGGATGGTAATGTATGGATCAAGTGCCTCTACGCCCAGGTAAAGTGTGTTGTGAGAGCATGACCGTCCAACTGTCGGTCTAGGGGAGAGTTAGTTTTGGTTACCAGAATGTTTACATGTTGCACACATGTACATATGAAGGTACTTAATTATGGGTGTATCAATCAGGGTAGCTTTGGATACCGAAGTATATATATCCGGGGATGTATATATGGAGAGTATCTTAGTTTACTGCTTTCATTGCATACTTATTTCTTTTGTTGGGATGGGCTGCAATGAAATTTTCTGCAGGTACACTAACAACGCAACGCGTAGCTCGACTAGATACGTATATGAGAGAACGTATGTATGCCACCGTCTATGTTGCTAGAATGTTTAATTTTCTTAAGATTCGTGAGGACGTACAGAACGCGCATGCATCATGTTTACTCATGCCATTACATTTTTGCATCACTCCCTCCCTTATCTAATTATTCCGTTATAGTTTCTCATCCTGTAAGGTAATCCTCTCACACCCAAGTTGCCATGCTACTACTGATGGCCGCACTAGCACTACCGCCCTGGAGCAGTCTCGTTATACTTAGATGAAATTTCTGAAACTTGAAGTTGATAAAAAAAATTGGCATATGAGCGGATGCATCGCATGAATGTGCAGAGTAAAGTTATGGCGATGTTATGAGGATGAATTATTGTGCCTCTGTTTATTGTATGAAATTAATCTCTCCAATAAGTTCAGTTTGGCATAATTCTACAATCTGTCTGCATTATATCTGACATCGTCCATCATTACTCATAAATGCGCTTCTGCAGATGTCGCGCAATCTGCGTTCAGGCCATGGTGGGGGTAGTGGTGATGACGATCTTCCACCGCCACCATCGCCCACACCGTCTGATCTGTTGGCTATGCTCGTGGAAGGTCAGCGTGCGTTGGGTGATGCTATGCGTACCATGGCCCAGCATCAAGCCCAAGGCCGTAATCAACGACAGGGACCAGAGCCCAACCAGTTTAGTGATTTCAAGGAATTCCAAGGTACCAAGCCACCCGTCTTCAAGGAAGCTGAAGAGCCGCTCCAGGCAGAAGAGTGGCTAAACACGCTTGAGCACAAGTTCCGTTTGCTTAGGGTGACAGAGCAGATGAAGGCGGAGTATGCTTCGCATCAACTACAAGGACCAGCAGGTAGATGGTGGCGACATTACCGGTCCACCCTACCAGAGAATGCCCAGATCACTTGGAATCGATTCCAGGAGGCTTTCAAGAGTCATTATATTCCTCCCGGGTTGATGGCCATCAAGCATAATGAGTTTATGAAGTTGGTGCAGGGCACCAAGACACTCACTGAATATCTTCATGCCTTCAACCATCTGGCAAGGTATGCTCCAGAATTCGTTGATTCAGAAGCGAAGAAAATCGCCAGCTTTAAAAGAGGGCTTAGTCCCAAACTGATGAAGTCCATGGGGAACAACAAAAGTATCACTTTCAATGAGTTCGTAAGTGATGCTCTTACTCAAGAGAATAACGATAATGTCTATGCTGCTTCCAAAAGTCGCAAGAGGGCCTTTGAGGCAGGTGTCTCTCAGGCTAGAGCTCCAGTAGCGAAGACTCAGTTTCGCCCACCGACTATAGCCGTTCGGTATAGGCCGCCACAAAAGAAGAATCAGGCAAAGACTGGGTTCAAGAAGGCATTCACTGTACCTCTTCCAAAGGGTACCACAGGACCTAGAAATTCTTTTGTTCCGCTAGCTAATAGGCCCTGCTGGAATTGTGGCAGGACAGGTCATTGGTCCAAGAATTGTCCGTATCCTCCGAAGAACAATCAGAAGCAAGGGAATTCTGGTGCTCGTCAAGGACATGTTAACTACACCAACGTGACCGAGATACCCTTAGGAGAGGTGGTCACCGCGGGTAAGTTTCTTGTGAATCACCATCCGGCAGTTGTACTATTTGATTCTGGTGCTTCGCATTCATTTACGAGTCCAGCTTTTGCATCAAAATACAATCAGAAGGTAATTACAGTATCCACGGGTAGTTATTGCATTAGTGCAGCTGGAAGTAATATTTCGACCAATCAAATAGTGCTAGGGGGTAAGGATTGAAATAGAGGGACGAGTGTTTATGGCCGACGTGGTAGTCCTACCAGGATTAGGGATAGATGTAATCTTGGGAATGAAGTGGATGAGCGGTCATGGAGTGCTCATTGATACTTCCACTAGGGTCGTTATGTTGAGGGATCCTATCAGCAATGAAGCCTTCCTTGTGCCACTTCCCAGAGAGCTAAAACTCCACAACACTGCTAATGCTATCCAGACCCTGAGAATTGAGGACTGTCCCAGTAGTGTGTGAATTTCCAGATGTTTTTCCTGATGATCTACCTGGTTTACCGCCGGATCGAGATATTGAATTCAAGATCGAGTTAGTGCCGGGCACTGCACCTATTTCTAGAAGGCCTTATAGGATGCCGCCCAATGAGTTAGCAGAGCTTAAAGTACAGTTACAAGATCTGTTAGAGAAAGGTCTTATCCGACCTAGTGCTTCTCCCTGGAGTTGTCCTGCTATATTTGTGAAGAAGAAGGACAAGTCATTGCGCATGTGTGTGGATTATCGTCCACTCAATGCGGTGACAATCAAGAACAAGTACCCATTGCCCCGCATTGATATTTTGTTTGATCAGTTGTCTAAGGCAAAGGTATTCTCTAAAATTGATTTGAGATCTGGTTATCATCAGATAAAGATTAAACCGGAGGATGTGCCTAAGACCGCTTTCTCCACCAGATACGGGTTGTATGAGTATCTGGTTATGTCTTTCGGCCTGACCAATGCTCCTGCATACTTCGTATATCTGATGAATTCTGTGTTCATGGAAGAACTGGACAAATTTGTAGTTGTCTTCATTGATGACATCTTAATCTTTTCCGTAAATGCTGAAGAACATGCCGAGCATCTGAGAGTTGTTTTATCTAGGCTACGAGAGCATAAGCTTTATGCCAAGTTCAGTAAATGTGAGTTTTGGCTTAAGAAAGTACCTTTCTTAGGTCATGTGTTGTCCGATGAAGGGATTTCGGTTGATCCGTCTAAGGTGCAAGAAGTCATGAATTGGAAAGCACCAACTTCAGTACATGAGATCAGAAGTTTCCTTGGTTTGGCTGGGTATTATCGTCGATTCATCCCAGATTTCTCTAAGGTAGCCAAGCCCATGACCAGGTTGCTTCAGAAAGACATGAAGTTTGTTTGGACTCCAGAGTGTGAGACTGCTTTTTGCACTTTGAGGACCTTGTTGACATCAGCTCCTGTGTTGGCACAACCTGACATCGAGAAACCTTTTGATGTGTTTTGTGATGCATCAGGTACCTGGTTTAGGATGTGTCCTTATGCAGGAAGGTCGAGTTATCGCCTATGCCTCACGTCAGCTAAGGAAGCATGAAGCTAATTATCCAACTCATGATCTTGAGTTAGCTGCGGTTGTGCATGCTTTGAAGATTTGGAGGCATTACTTGCTCGGTAACGTGTGCCATATTTATACCGATCATAAAAGTCTCAAGTATATATTCACTCAACCAGAATTGAACATGAGACAAAGAAGATGGCTAGAGTTGATTAAAGATTATAACTTAGAAGTTCATTATCATCCGGGTAAAGCAAATGTTGTTGCCGATGCTTTGAGTAGGAAATCTCACTGTAATTCTCTCTTGGAGGCAGATTATCATTTGGCGCATCTATTACATCCTGCTGTGTTGCACAGTATTACCCTTAGTTGCTCTCTAGAAAGTAAGATCATCGAGCTTCAGAAAACCGATGTGGGTGTGTTCCACATCAAAAGAAAGATGAAGGAACAAGAGACAAAACACTTTCGCATTGATGAGAAGGGTGTTCTATGGTTTAAGGACAGACTGGTAGTACCGAAGGACAAAGAGCTTAGAAACCAAATCTTAGAAGAAGCTCACTCATCCAAGTTATCTATCCACCCAGGAAGTAGTAAAATGTATCAAGATTTGAAATCTCGCTTTTGGTGGACAAAGATGAAGAAAGAAATCGCAGCTTATGTTGCAAGGTGCGACAATTGTTGTAGAGTCAAAGCAATTCATATGAAGCCTGCTGGACTTCTCCAACCATTGTCTATACCAGGATGGAAGTGGGAAGAGATTAGTATGGATTTTATTGTTGGACTTCCCCCTACCCAAAAGAATTTTAATTCCATATGGGTGATTGTGGATCGTTTAACAAAGTCTGCTCATTTCATACCAGTTAGGGTTGACTATCGGCCAAGTGACTATGCTGAGCTATATTTTAACCAGATAGTACGTCTCCATGGTGTTCCTAGAACCATTGTATCCGACAGAGGACCTCAGTTCATCGCTCGTTTTTGGGAACAACTGCATAAGATGATAGGAACCAACTTAGTTAGAAGTTCTGCTTATCATCCCCAAACCTCCGGACAGACGGAGCGGGTAAATCAAATATTGGAAGACATGTTAAGAGCTTGTGTCATATCATCCAAAGGTTCATGGGATAAGTGGTTACCCTTGGCTGAATTTTCCTATAATAATAGTTATCAAGAAAGCATCAAGATGGCCCCGTTCGAGGCGTTGTATGGTCGCAAGTGTAGAACTCCTTTGAACTGGGTTGAATCTGGAGAAAGAAGATACTACGGTATTGATTTTGTCGAAGAGGCTGAACAACAAGTCCAGTACTATCCAAAAGCATATGAAAGCCGCTCAAGCTAGGCAGAAAAGCTATGCGGATAAAAGAAGGAAGCCCATTGAGTTTGAAGTGGGTGATCACGTTTATCTGAAGGTATCACCGATGAAAGGTGTGCAGCGATTCGGAGTAAAGAGAAAGCTTGCACCTAGGTATGTAGGCCCATATCCGATCATAGAGAAGAGTGGGAATGTAGCTTACAAGATAGAGTTACCTTATGAGATGAGAGCTATCTTCAATGTTTTTCATGTATCTCAATTGAAGAAATGTCTCCGTATCCCCGAAGAAAGAGTTTCACTTCGAGACGTCAAGTTGAAATCAGATCTATCCTATGAAGAAAGACCAGTGCGGGTTATCGACACGAGAGAAAGAGTCACCCGGAATCGTGTGGTTAAGTTCTACAAGGTTATGTGGAGTAACCAGGGTAGTGAGAGCGATGCAACGTGGGAAGCGGGAAGATTATTTGAAGGATGTATACCCTACCTTTTATTCAAAATGGTACGCTTTTCAAATCTCGGGGCGAGATTTTTATAAGGGGGGAGGGCTGTAACACCCCAGTGTTATGGTTGTACTAAAACACTTGCATCACATGAGCATGAGCATCATCATCTCATTCATAAGCATCATATCATTATGAATATTATCATTTCATGTGTGTTTCTATTTGAACTGCTTGGTTTATGCTAGCAATTGTGTGTGCTCATTGTGTAGGTCTATGCAAATGTGTGCCAAATGTCCTCTTAAACAACTTAGCTACACTTAGAATGTCTTTAGCAACAATGTTCATGTTGACCATCTTACCTAATTACACTTCTAAGTAATAGTTTGACTTGTGTTGACCCTAGAGCTCTTATCTTTGACTGTTTAAAAAGTACAACTTAGAGTGTTTGCATGTCTGAGCAACCTAAAGCAAAGTTGTAGCAAATTTTATATGGAACAAACTTTGTTTAGAGGTCAAGTCATGAAATGTGTGGAACAGTCTCAAACATGGCCCACAAGTCAGAATTGGGGCTGATTCTACACTTAGAAATTTTCTAAGTCCTAAAGCTGAATTTCAGTTTCTTGTACCATTGTTTGGAGCCTTGTATCTCCCTAACCTAACCGAATCAGCTCGTGTGCCAATTAGAAAAGTTGTAGTTCTCACCTCAATCTCCAACTTTGTCAACTTAACCTAGAGCTAGATCGGCACCGTTTAAGAATTAATGATCGTCAAAAACTCGCTGTCAGGCTCCATCGATGTTTCTCTGAATCGCGTCTACAGTGCTTCGGCCGGTCAGTCATGGCCGATCGAGCTCAGGCCGAGCATGCCAAGTGGCGGCCGTACGCCGGCGTTGGCCCCACGGGTCAGGCCATCACGGACACGATGACGCCACGCGCCTGCTGGCCGGCCTATTTGTTTCGCCTACGCCGTGTCTCGCCTCGCCTGTTCGCCAGAACCGCGCGCAGCGCCTCTGTCGTTGCCGAGCAAGCTGCGCCGTTGCCCAGCTCGCTTGCCGCCACAAAAACGCTGCTGCCAGCCTAGCTCCAAGCTCCGCCACGACCTCCTCTTGCTTGTCACCAGTCTCCGCGTAGTCAGTCGACCTTAGGTGAGGTCGTATTCAGCATTTCCGCGCCGTGGCACCATTGCCGCCGTGAGCTCCGTCGAGCTCCAACGCGCTCAGCCACCTCGTCTCGCCTTGCTCCATCTCGCTCACTGCTTCCCCACCATCTCCTCTACCTCGTTCACCCTCTTGTAGAGCCTATCGAACAGAGTTGATGGCTCATTCGTCGAATCCGCAGCCGCCATGACTCGACCTCGCCGGAGATCGAGCTCACCGTGGCTGTAGCACTCGAGGCTTCCCCTTTCCCAGTTTTCTTCTCGGATAGCTTCACCATGTAACTGTGTAGCTCATACCGAGCTTGGGTAGGGCACTGGAGGCTCGCCATAGCTAGCTCGGTCACCAGAGCTTCGCTGAGCCGCCGTGCACCATGGCCGCCCTACTTAGAAACTGCTAGAGCTTAGGATGAGTAGGTAAATCGATGCTGGTGACCAAGGCGATCTCGGAGGTACCCTCCTCACCGCCGGTGGAGTCGCCGCCGGCGAGTTACGCCATTCCCGCGCTGTCACAGCCGCCGTGCTCTGTTTTAGTGCCACTTACATGTGGGGCCCCTGACTGGTGGGTCCCAAGCGTCAGTGATTCAAGCCAGTGAAGCTAGCTCATTTATTCAGTTTTTGAATGCAGTTTGTGATTTTTGTATCTCCTAAGTGGTAGATCCAAATGATGTGGTTCTAATTTTGTTGAGTTCCTAGTAATGTCTAGTATTTAATAAAAATATTATATGAGCACATGTTTCAGAAAGTTTGGGTGAATTAAATAGGACTTTGAAATGTGTTTTTAGATGCCTGCAAACTTGTTTGAATTTTAACTTGAGTTTCTGTGGTCCAAAAATTATGAAATTTTGTGGGTCATCTATTTTTGCTTAGTAGAAGGTATGGTTAAAATTTCAGAGCTAGTGCATGTATAGTTTTTAAGTTATAGAATTTCTTTTTATCAATGGATGGATCTTATGTGAATTTTCATAATTTTTCTATAGATCCAGTAAAGGTAAAATTTGGTGAGTACTATTCTTATGCTAGAATGATGCTAAGAAAAATGTGAAATCTGTTGCTTGACACTTTTCATTAGGATTTCTTAATTATGCCATTTTAAGCCAGTATGCCTTATCATTTTTGTGTAGACTGTTATACTTACTCAATGGCTTTGAAATTTTTATGGTAGTCTATGTGAAGCATGAGATAGCTACTATAATTTTTGGAGATTTTTCTGAACAGTTTTACTATATATTGCTTTAATCACCTAATTAACTAGATAAATTAGAAAAGGGTATTAAATAATTTATTTAGAAGTTGACACTATACTTTCTGATGCTTATTAGGTATGCAAAACAAGTTGGTAAACTTGGTTTGATCAAAGTATGCTTTTGCACAATCCTTAAATAATTAAGTTAGTAACCCCGTCATTCTGGACAGATTCTAGGTTTGCTGGAAATAGATTTAGTTAACATAAGAATCATGCTTTGATGTTTACAAATGTTTTGTAGATAATTTTATAAGCTTTCCAGAAAGTCTTAAATCAGGATAATTGGATCTGTAGAACTCCAGTTATGGGTCAAACTTGTAGCTGCTGTTTACAGCCTGAAAACTATTGAGCGCAGTAACTGACTTGTTTGCTTTATATGAGTTGATGTGATGATTTAGATGCTAGGCTAATTTAAGATAAATTGTTAGTTGCAGGTGCTAGACCTCTTACCAAAGATGAACAACTTTATCTTAGGTTATTAGAACTTGGTGAGTGTGCCATTCTTGTTTTCCAAAAGAGATATGCACCTACTCGGTAAAAATCAATGTTAATCTTGCATCATTATGTCTTTCATGCATCCATTCATACATGGCTATACATTTCATCATCTTCCATCTCTTGTGCATGCACGATTCTTACTATGCATATGCATGCAATAGGTGTTCCGGAGGGAGTTACGCTTCTGGAATTCGAGCCAGTACTTCCGGAGGAGCAGCAGCAAGCTCAGGAGCAGGAGGTGCAGGCCCCCGAAGAAGGAGTCAACGAAGAAGTTCTTGAGTGCCCCGATCACCAACCTTCATCTTTTCTGAAAGGCAAGCCCCGGAGCATTCTAAGACTCCTATGTTTTTAAAATGGTTACTTTGAGTATCTTTATTTATTGATGCATTAAGTGATAGGAATTGGATGCGAACACTTGTTGCATATATACCTATTCCTTGGCCAGTATACGTACCCTGAATCCTATTTAGGTCCAGGAGCGAATCAAAGCTTAGCCATGCTTAGACCGGTAAAAGTCGGGTGATTTCCTGTCACCTGCATATTAGAAAAATGTCTGATCACGGTTGGCTATAATCGCTATCGTGGAGAATAACCATGTGTTAATAATGAATTATGACCGGGCGGGAGGTCGATAGAGAAGCAACAAGGCAAGGAGGTCTTGGTTGTGGATCTATCCCCATCTGTGTCAGTTAAGGACCGATTCGCTGTACGTCCTCATGTCATGTTGAACGCATGCCTGTCACTTAGTTGGCCAGATAACTTGTTCCGACCGCGAAGCCGAGTAGCTCAACTCAGGCCGGAAGACCGAGAAGTGAAAGTGCGCACCCTGGCGGTAGTAAGGATGTGCGGGGAGCTATTGGCGTAAGTCCGAGGTGAGATTGACCACCTGGCAGAGTGGACTCCCTGAGGGTGCGGCGCTGCTCGGAGCCGCGATTCCTGAGATGTACCAAAGGTGACCTAAGGCTGCCTTCGCGAGGTATGCCTGGGTTTGTGTTAGGAATACCCCTCCAGCTGGATAGGAATCGATTCGAATCGCCGTCTCTCCCGGATAGTGAGAACTTGACTGAGCAGCGGCAACGTAGATGCACTTAATTGAACTTGATGGTTAAATCAATGATGATAATGATGCCACATTATACCGGATATGGTTACTAATGTTTGGAGTTAATCAATTGCTTGCTCTAGTACAAGGTGCTAATCTAGTTGATAGGTTAATATTGTTAAATTGCTGCTTACTCATAAAGCCTAATTATGCTCTCGTATCACTTAAGCAGTTTTTGCAAAATGGTTGTCAAGCTAGATCCACCGATAAAGCCTTGCATAATCCTTGGCGTCATTTATTTCTGGTTTACGACGGGTAAGTCTAGCTGAGTACCTTCTCGTACTCAGGGTTTATTTCCCCTTGTTGCAGATGACGTGCTATATAACGGCTACTGCAAGTATTGTCTCCACCCTGCGGGGGATGAAGACTAGGTCATGGGCATGATCATCTATGTTATCTTATCTTACTGCTTTTGCTGGAGATGACTATGGTACTGGCTTGTATTTGAACTAAGTGTGTGTGATGGTGTTAAACTACTTTGCTTCCACTATTTGTGAACTTGTTTTGTAACAACTATTGGGTACTCTGATGTATGTGGTGCTTATGAACTACTTGTGAAATGGATGTAACATGTGGCTTGTTATGTTGAATTACTGTAATCTTGGTTGTATGCAAGTTGGTTTGAAATCCTTCGTGGTTTCAGTTGACTATCGGGTTTATATGGGTTCAAGTATGATGGTTTGATCACTCCGGTGATTGCTTTTGTACTTGTGCTCTTATAAATTGGTCGGTTCTGTTACACGGCTCATAAAACCTCGGATGGGGTACCAATTCTCTGCCTCGCTCGAGGCCGGCTCGGCGACAACCCCATCGCCTCTGCCTCGACCGATTTCCCTGACAGAACATCACATCCAACTAACGTGACCAACCACTCCCACGACGTCAGCCAAACGACGGCTCGACACAGCGGAGTGACCAACGAGATGGGAGTCGCATCAACGCCATGCCATCTGGGATGGTATGGGGCAGGGGTTATCGGCCGCTATGCTCGGCACTGTGCCCACGACAGATGCCCGTGCTGCACTGTGCTGCCTAACCCTAACTGCTCCAAGAATAGTGCGGCGTGGGAGTCAAGTCCGGGTACCTGTAGCCTCGAAATCAGTGTACAGGACCAACCGCTCCCCCTGAGCCTTGGCAATCCGCTTCAGGGTCTCGACAGCCTCGGGATTCACACCCGCCGAGCCCCCCTCGATGGTTTAGCCTCTGCACTGACTGAGCCTCAGCTCTTTACACTGTTGACATACAGCGACCGGCACATCGTCCGCCATGCCCTGCTTCAAGCTATCACTGGAGCTCCCACGTCGCATAGGATCGGGCATGACCAGCACGTTGCTCCAGTACATCAAGGACATGACCGCTCCATCGACCATGCCGCCACAGTGGCAAGCTACAGGGCTCAGGCACGCCACCTTTGCTCACAAGATGCCATGTAGTGAACACATGTATCACCCCTGTCCCCCTTCAACTATAAAAGTGAGTGACCGGGGCCATTTATAGAGGCACACAAATGCACGGACACACGAGCTCATGGTTTCATGAACTCATGCGCAGACAGACGGAGATTCAAACACACACACACACACACACAAGCAACATGCAGCACTCTATAATATGAACGCTTCCTTGCTGCCTGAGATCAACATCTCAAACAACCCACACCACTCCACGCAAAGACCTAGGACTAGCTCCCTCTCTCGCCCTGCTTGTAACCCCCTACTACAAGCACCTCGGTGCAAGGAATACAAGATCGATCTCTTAGACTAGACGTAGGGCACCTATTGCCTGAACCAGTATAAATCTTGTGTCTCTTTGCATCACCATCCGGGATTAGGGGCACGCAGTACATTTTCACTAGTTGGTTGAGGGCCCACCGGTCCAAAACACCGACACTTTCTTTCAACTAACCCATTTGATTGAGGAGTATACTTGGCCGAGAATTGATGTCTAATTCCAAATTCATCACACAACTCATCAATTCTTGTGTTCTTGAACTCACTTCCATTGTCACTTCTAACTTTCTTGATTGTTGTTTCAAACTCATTGTGAACACCCTTGACAAAAGATTTGAATCTTGCACACACATCACTCTTGTCACCAAGAAAGAAGACCCACGTGTATCTAGTGAAATCATCCACAATTACAAGTCCATATTTGTTTCCACCAATGCTAGTGTATGTGGTTGGTCCAAACAAGTCCATGTGCATCAACTCAAATGCCTTAGATGTGCTCATCATGCTCTTCTTAGGATGTGTGTTACCAACTTGTTTTTCGGCTTGACATGCACTACATAGCTTATCCTTCTCAAATGTGACATCTTTCAAGCCTCTAACTAAGTCATGCTTAATAAACTTGTTCAATTGTTTCATTCCAACATGACCAAGCCTTCTATGCCATAACCAACCCATGCTAGATTTAGTGATCAAACATGTTGTCGATTGAGCTTCTCTAGCATTGAAATCAACTAAGTATAGATTCTCATATCTAAATCCTTTGAATATCAAGTTAGAGCCATCTACACTTATGATCTCTACATCATCCACACCAAATATGCACTTGAAACCAAGATCACACAATTGAGCTACCAACAAAAGGTTGAAGTTCAAGCTCTCTACTAGTAGCACATTGGAAATGCTCAAGTCATTGGATATTGCAATCTTACCAAGCCCTTTGACCTTGCCTTTGCCATTGTCACCAAATGTGATGCTATCAAATCCATTGCTCTTGTTTTCATTGATTGAATTGAACATTCTTGGATCACTGGTCATGTGTTGTGTGCACCCACTATCAAGCACCCAATGCCTTCCTCCGGCTTTATAATTTACCTACAAAAGAAGATCAATTCCTTTTAGGTACCCAAACTTGCTTGGGTCCTTGTAGGTTAGTTACGAAGGTCTTTGGTACCCAAATGGCCTTCTTCTTTGGGCCCACAATTGGTGTACCAATGAACTTAGCATTCATACCATTGGCACCCTTATAAAGCATGTAACAAGAATCAAATTTGATTGAGAATACATTAGGTAGCTTGTTCTTGTTAGTTTTGCAATTTTGCTCTATATGCCCAACTTGCTTGCATCTATTGCAAAACCGACCATTGCCCTTCACAAAGCTAGCTTTGGGAGTGACAAAGGCTGCCTTGCCTTCCTTAGGGGTATAGCCTAATCTCTCTTTATTGAGAGAAAATCTTTGGCTACCCAAGCACTTTAGCAAGCGGGCTTCTCCACCATAGGCATTGCTTAAGGCACGAGTGAGCTCATTCACCTCCTTCTTGAGGGTCTTATTTTCTACCATTAGTGAGGTTTCACAAGTGAGACCATCACTCAAAGGTGAAGTAGAAGTGGTAGTGCTACAAGAAGTGTTAGTGGGAGCAACAAGAATAGATTCATCAATAAGACCACATGTTAGTCCCACATCACATGATATGATAACTTGCTCCTTCTTGGCTTCCTCCACTTTGCCTTGCTCAATGAGAGAGGAGTGAGCCTTTTCAAGCATAGAGTGAGCTTTGCCAAGCTTCTCATGGGCTTCCATTAGAATCTCATGAGTAGCATTGAGCTCATCAAAGGATTGCTCAAGAAGTTTTACTTTCTTGCACAATTCTTTGCACTCCTTTCTCTTCATCTCATTGCAAGCGTGCACTTGCTCACACATGTCCAAGAGCTCCTCCTTGGTGTACTCTTCATCTTCATCATCATTTTCATTCCTACAAGAGTCACTTTCACATTCATCATCATCACTCTCATCATATTTTACCTTGGTAGGCTTTGCCATGAGGCATGTCGATGGAGTGTCAAAGATGGAGAGCTTCTTGTTGATGGCGATGCTTGCTAGTGCTCTCTTGATAGATTTCTTGTCATCATCACTAGAGCTATCACCATCCGAGGAACCATCACTATCCCAAGTGACTACATAGCCTCCACCTTTCTTCTTCTTTTGGAAGGTCATTCTCTTCTCCTTCTCCTTCTTTTCATTTTTATCTTTCTTGTGCTTCTTTTTCTCATCTTCATCATTATCACTATTGTAGGGACAATTTGCTACAACATGATTGGGCTCTTGCAATTGTAGCATCTTCTCACATACTCTTTGCTCTTTGTGTGATCTCTTCTCTTTCTTGCACCATAGCCTTTCTTCTTCAAGAATTTACCCATCTTGCGCACAAATAGGGCCATGGCTTCATCATCAATGTCACTAAGATCATCATCATCACTTGATTCTTTCTTGGACTTGCCCTTGTTCTTGGATGATGATGAGCTAGCCTTGAATGCTATACTCTTCTTCTTCTTGTCCTCTTCTTCCTTCTTCTCATCCTTGTCATCCCCCTCCCTTTCCACACGGTATGTCTCTTGTGTCATGACATCACCTAGTACTTGGTTAGGGGTAACCTCCTTCAATCCTCCTCTTATGATGAGCAATCTCAACATCTCAAATCTTGGAGGTAGGCACATCAAGAACCAATGAGAGACATCATCATCCTTGATCTTCTCTCCCAATGCCTTCAAATCATTCATAATGACTTGCAATCGATGGAACATCTCCGGTATGCTCTCATCATCCTTCATCTTGAAACTTGTCAACTTGTCCTTGAGGATATACAACTTGGCACTCTTCACCACCGGTGTGCCCTCATATGTTTCTTCCAATCTCTTCCACACCTCATTTGCTCTTTCACAATCCTTGATTTGCTCAAACACCTTGGAATTAATGGCATTGTAGATGGTGTTGAGAGCCATTGTATTGCATTGCTTGTTGATCTTATCTTGGTTGGTGGGATCATCGGGATCAATGATAGCATAGTCATTCTCGGTCACTTCCCATACTTGATCATTGATTGAACCAAGATACATCCTCATCTTTCTCTTCCAATAATCATAGCATGTGCCATCAAAGAACGGTGGTTTGCCCCCACATGGTTGAACACAACTTGAGCCATAATTTGACACCAAGGTTGTTAAGCCTTCAATCAAACAGTGACCACAGCTCTGATACCACTTGAAAGGTCCTAATATGGCTAGAGGGGAGGTGAATAGCCTATTTAAATTCTACAAATCAACTAGAGCAATTTGATTAGTATGACAAATGGTGAAATGCAAACTTGCTCTAGCTCTACAAGGGTTGCAAGCCACCTATCCAACAATTCTAGTAGCAATAATTACTAGGCACCCAACTCGCAAAGATACTACTCACTAAGAGCTCTCAAACTTGCTACTCTAAAGAGCTCCACTAGATGAACTTAAAATAATAAACCAAGCTCTCAATTCTAATTACACTAAAGAGCTTGCACAACTAGTTTGCAAGAATATAAATGAGTGAGTAGGGTGATTATACCGCCATATAGAGGAATGAACTAATCACAAGATGAAGATTATGCCAATCACCGAGAGAATACAAATGACAAGAGACAGCTAATTTTCTCCCGAGGTTCACGTGCTTGCCAATACGCTACGTCCTCGTTGTGTCGACCAACACTTGGTGGTTCAGTGGCTAAGAGGTGTTTCACAAACCTCATCCACATGATTGGACACCGTAAGAACCTACTCACAAGTGAGGTAACTCAATGACACGAGCAATTTACTAGAGTTATCTTTTGGCACTCCGTCGGGGAAGGTACAACTCCCCTCACAATCACCGAAGGCGGCCATGAACAATCACCAACTCGTGTTGATTCTCCACCGCTGCACCAAGCCGTTTAGGTGATGGCAATCACCAAGAGTAACAAGCGAAAACCGTAGCGCAACATGAATACCAAGTGCCTCTAGATGCAATTACTCAAGCAATGCACTTGGATTCTCTCCCAATCTCACAAAGATGATGGATCAATGATAGAGATGAGTGAGAGTGCTTTGGCTAAGCTCACAAGGTTGTTATGTCAATGAAAATGTGCAAGAGAGTGAGCCTGAGCCGGCCATGAGGCTTAAATAGAAGCCCCCACGAAAGAGAGCCGTTGTACCCCTTCACTGGGTACTGATCAAGGTGACCGAACGCTCTGGTCCTACTGACCGAACGCAGGGGTCAGCGTTCGGTCGCCCGATGACGGCCACGTGTCATCCTACGTTCAATAGGAGTCGTCTGATCTCAACGGTCGACAGTTGACCAGACACTCCGGCACAAGTGACCGGACGCTGAACCCCCAGCATCCGGTCGTTTATAGTAAGGTTCCAAAACTAGTTTTCTTCGACCGGACACGTCCGGTGGCACTTGACCGGACACAGCCAGCATCCGGTCAGTCACCCTGATTACTGTGCAGCTCCGTCAACTCTGACCGGACACTGCCTTCCAGCGTCCGGTCAGTCAGAGGCCCAGCGTCCGATCACATGACCGACGCCAGGGTATTACTGCCATGCCTGATCGGACGCACCGGTCTCCCTAAGATCAGCGTCCGGTTAGTTGTAAAACAGCAAGACTGATCCTCTATCATCTCTAACTCCTCCACCCTTGCTCAAATGTGCCAACCACCAAGTGTATCACCTTGTGCACATGTGTTAGCATATTTTCACAAATATTTTTAAGGGTGTTAGTACTCCACTAGATCCTAAATGCATATGCAATGAATTAGAGCATCTAGTGGCACTTTGATAACCGTATTTCGATACGAGTTTCACTCCTCCTAATAGTATGGCTATCTATCCTAAATGTGATCACACTCACTAAGTGTCTTGATCACTAAAATAAAATGGCTCCTATATTTTATACCTTTGCCTTGAGCCTTTTGTTTTTCTCTTTCTTCTTTTCCAAGTTCAAGCCTTTGATCATAACCATGCCATCACCATTGTCATGATCTTCGTCGTTGCTGCATCACTTGGAATAGTGCTACCTGTCGGGTTCATAAACCCAGGGTCCCTCGGGGGCCGGCTTCCACGCCAAGGCTCAGCCCAAGAGGACGGCCTTTTTTCTTCTGGACCAGCCCAAGAGTCTGAACTCAACAGACCAGAGCACTCACTTCAGGCCCTGGCCACCATCGGCCCATCTTTCCGACCGGAGCACCTTAGGCTCATGCCAACTCCGAATGGCCTCTTCGATCAGAGCACTGGCTTCAGGCCTCGGCCACCTTCACATGGGCTCCCAAGCCCCTACTGATGAGGACATCACTCCTTTGGATGTACCAGCTGATCCTCCAACCTTCATGCAAGGTCCAATGACCCGGGCTCGAATGCGTCAACTCAATTTACAGGTGAGCTCGTTCTTAAACGATCCTTTTCATACTTTTGAGAATAGACTACTACCTAATGATGTTATCTTGCTTAGGAACATTGGAGAGGGTCAAGAGGGACTAAGAGGACATGGAGGAGGTGATGATGACCAGCAAGGACGTCCAACACAAGCCGGAGGCCCAGTCCAACAAGAATTCGAGTCTGCCTCGGCCTCCAGGACCAGTCTGCCTTAAACTGGTCGTCCAGGACGCATCCGGACTCCGTTTTCGATGATCCACATATGGATGGAAAGCTAATTTGATAAGGAAGCCAATACAAGTGGTTTAACATCAAAATCTGTTCGGAATCAACAGGAATCATTGAAATAAGTCAGTGTCCAGAATCTGCCAGGGTGCTGCGACACCGTCTTTTGGTCCGTTGGACCATGTATCGAGTTTGGGCCCATTAGGGGCGCGTCCAGGGGTCTTGCATGACCCTAGAGTCTTCATAAACAGCCGCCGCCCCTCCATTAGGGTTCAGGTTTTGCTTAGATTATTCTGTCAAGAACAGTTTCGCCGTTCATCGGTTTGTGAGACCCCAACTCGTGAGATTAATCATTCATCTGCAATTTGGTTGCTTTCTTTCTTGTTCTTGCTTGTGTTCTTCGTTGCGTAGGCAGGGATTAGCCTTCTTGGCGAGCTCAACCTGGTCCGTGACTTGGTTGATAACCAGAGGAGCTGTGGTGCTAAGATTGCAGGGTTCGATCTTTCAATCTGAAGCCGGATCGGTGTGTCATTCTCCGCCACAACGATAGTTACCATCACCTGACGGAAGATCGGGATCCCCATCTCCATTAAGTGGTAATCATAGCTAAGGTATACCGTTAGGTTCACTTTTATTCCCTAGTTTGAGTGTTTCGTATTCGTCCCATAGTCCAGTGCCATACTCGTTTTTCCTATCCTAGAACCTTCTGCGCCATAGCCTTTGCATATTTCAGTTTCAGAGTCCGTCGTGTTGAGTTTGTGTCCTGGTCGAGGTCTTGTTGCTGGTTAGGTCATGTTAGAGTCCAGTTCATGTGTTTTCCCCCATCGTTTCCATCAAATCTTGGCTGTTGTGACCAATTTTGCACACATTGTTCCCGTTTTGTCCTCTAATTCGGAGCCAATTCTTAAAACTGGTCCAGTTTTCGCATACGAACTCCGTTTTCGACGTTCCATATATGCAAATCGATCAGAAATTTTTTTTGGATCCGTCCATTCCTCCTTCTTTGTCAGGGTTCATAATTTTTAGATTGGTCAAAATTTGGTCACAAGATCCTCGTTTTGTGGTCACAAGGTTTTTGTCGATTTTGATCTAGTTTTCTAAAAATTCCACAGGCCTCGTCTTACACTTGTTTGAGCTCATATTTTCTGTGGTTACTTCTTTTGTGCTCCTAAGTAAAGGAAAATATCAAAAAATTAAAATAAAAAAGTTGAAATTTCCCAAAAAACAACGACAGTCCAAAAAATAGAAAAAAGAGAGGGGCAAAAGAGGAACAATATCTAGAGGAGCACATAGAGAAGCCCAAAGTGAGCTATGTTTGCGTGTGTTGTTTGGTTCCTTGTTTGTGTTGGTGTTTCCATCCACCATACTTGTTTTTCTCACACCTATCACCTTGCTATCCACCATACTTTTGTCACACACCTGGTACTTGTAACACTTTAGACCAGCAACGAGAACAAGAACTTTGGACTATAATTCAGCATTACTTTCTGTTACTGACTTGTGTGCCAGATATACATATTACCCTTTGTTTGCCTTCCAAGCTCCACAAATTCTTCAGATCAGTACAGACAAAGGGCCTTGCAATCTCGGTACCACTACCTCACAGGTATCACGAACCAGCCACCGGTTGTACCGCCCACTGCTTGCGTTGATAAGTGTAACACCTCTGGTGTTTTGACCTAATACTAAAATTTTACATGTCATCATGTGCATTGCAAAGCATTCATTTAGTATAAAGTTTTGAATGCATTCACTAAATAAGGTTTATTCCATAATGTTGTTATTTCATGTGATGTGTTTCAAAAACCCTAAATACAGATCATGACCACAAGGGTCAAATTTCATGTGATCATGTGAGGCCATGTGTCATTTGACTCAAATAACCCTAATGGGCCATGTTACTGGTCAAAAATCAAAATCTAAGTAAAAGGAAGCCAAATCAAATTTGAATTCACATTCAAATTATAAAAGTCCTTTTTGCCCCTTTTAACTAATTCAAAATCCATGAGGAATTTGGAGTTGAGGCAAAAAGCAAAGTTGGAGATTATTTTATAAGGATCAACTTTGGTATTCAAAGTTTTTCAAGTTTACATACAAAATTTGGAGTAATTTTGAAATGATTCAAATCTTTAAATGTACCCCAAATGTGAAATTCAAAATGGAGGTAGAATTTGAAAATGTTTCTTAAATCAAAGTTGTAGTACTTGAAAAGTTGAGCAACTTTCATTTTTGGAGATTTTCAACTTCTTTAGAAAATTTGAGAGTAATTTGAGAAATGGACGCAATGGCAGTTTAGTAAATTTTTCAAAATTTCACATCCACCTCACTGCTCACCGCCGGTGCCACGCAGTCAGCTTGCCGCCGCCCTTCTTCGCCGCTTTCACGCGCGGTGACACGCCGTTGTCACCGTGGCGAGTCCGCCCGTGCGTTGGCGACACCGTACGCCTCCTGCCGGGCTATAAATAGCCACCGTCGTCGCCGTCGCTCCCATTTCTTCCCTCTGCTCTGCTCCGCCACCGCGTAGCTCCGCCGCTCGCCGTAGGCCTCGTCGTGCCGCGTCAGTCGTTCCCAGCTACGTCAACGTGGTCGCATTGGTCTTGCGCTCCTCCTCGACTTGCTCACGTCACTGGTGTTGGTCGGAATCGCCCGGCGTAACCGTCTTCCCCGTGACCGGTCGGAGCTCCGCCGCGACTGCCCTCACCGTGGCCAGGCTGCTCCAGACCATCTCCGACTGCACCGAGTCCACCATCGTGATCACAGTAAGCTCCTGAACGTGTTTATCACTTCGCTTTAGTCCCTGCTGTACCATCATCGTGTTTACGCCGTTCACCGACGTGCTCCGCCCGCCATGCCCGGTGTGGAGGTGTCTCCGATGCACCGTATTCCTTTCTGATAGCTGAGTTCGATTCGTAGGAAGTAGAGGATCATGTAGGAGCAATCCGTATCGTCGGAGAGTCACCACCGGCGCGTTTTGCTGACCGGGATTGGCCGCGCCACCGTGCGGCTTCGTTGTGTCGCTGACAGCGGGCCCAGGCTGTCAGTGAAGTTGAGGAAGAAGAACAGTACTGATTTTTGTTTTCTGATTTTGAATAGTGCAGCAATTTGGCAATTTTGTAGGAATTTATTTACACATCCAAAAATTCTGAAAATTTTTGTGTATCTTCTGTACATGTTCTAGTATGATTTAAAAATTTGAAACTTGAAATTTGAATAAATTTTGAATGATCAAATATTCAGTCCATTAATTGAAAAATGCAAATTCCATGATTTTTGTAAGTCACTATATAACTCCAAAAATTATGAAATTTGTTTTGGTACACTAATTTGTCATGAGGTAGCTTACATAAAAATTTGGGCTTAATTGGACAAAGTTTATTTTATACCTAATGTAGACTTAATTATTTATTTAATTATTTATTCATTTAATTAATGTTTAATCAATTAGGATTAGTTTGACTTTTGATTTGATTGTTGACCTTGGGTCATTAACTTATAATGATCCTTAGTACCTTAATTAGTATTTGAACTAATATCTAATTTGTGATTAGTAAAGCTTAATGACATTTCATGTGATAACAAAATTCATTAACAAGCTAACTTGTCGAAACCCTAAGTGTTGATTAGTGTTGGATCTTGTTTTGGTCATGTTTTGTGACTAGTAGCGTTCCAAGATCCGTTAGGTCAAGTCACATGTGTGGTTCTTAATGATAGGATTTCAGGTTGGTTTTGTTGGCTTACAACTGTACCGCGAAATCAAATCGTTTGCGGGTGTTTTTACATTTTATGTACTGTGGAAGCATCATGTTTACATTATCATCATGTTAAAGCATATGTTATCATTTCGTGTAGAATCCGAGAACGAAACGATTCTAGTTGAGCAAGTTCTGGAAGAATCCCCGGTTGTCACGGGATTTGATAATTGTGGTCCTAATCCGGAACCGGAAATCGTCAACGAAGGCAAGCCCCGGTTTATGCATTAAGCCCTTACCTTGTTTACTTTGAAAAGTTATCACCTATGTTATTTATTGCATTAAGTTGTTTAATTCAAATGTTACCTACTTGATGCATTACCTACCTTGATAATTGTTTACCATCCTTGAAGATGTTTTCGTTTATAAAGGCGTAGTGTGCTTAGTATGCTTTATGATAGGCTTTCAAAGCAAAAGTTTTGATACAATCAAAGATGGCATACTGGCCAAAGAAAGAAAGAATGTAGAATGAATTAGAGACTAGTCGGGTGACTTATCTTGAATGTTGGGTAATGTTACCGACTATGTCGCTTAAAGGCCACTCATTGTGGATCTTCTGAACGAGACACTTTGTAGTACTGGTCACATACTCCGGTAAGCCTACTTCGGCTAATCCGATACTAAGACGAATGCCCGCGCACTGGGAGTGGAGAGATGGCGGGAGTAGCGTGTACCCTCGTGGCTGGAATGTGGCCGGATTTGAGGTGTGCTGTACTCTCGGGTGGCGTGGAGACGGCTTAGTATAGGAGATCCTGATAGCGAGGTTGATATATGCAAGATTAAGTTCTACATATGTCGTGTGATAAGGAATCCCCAGCTGGGACCTTGAATCAATTCGAATTGCCGGTGCTCCGCGGATATGGAGACTCGATTCATTACAGAAGCAATGTAGTACTGGTGAATTACTAAAATATGAGAAAAAGAATGGAATGGGAAGGAATGGAATATGGGAAATGTATATTTAGTTGAGATAATGAACTAAAAGAACTTAGTGGTAAACTTGAAAATAGAATGAAGGATAGTAAGCTTTTGGCAAAGAACTTTTGAATCTTGCTACATCCTTACCTTGCCCCAAATCCCTGCATCTCTAAAGTATTACACCCCGTTACGTCGGGTTAGTCTTGTTGAGTACCTTTGTACTCAGGGTTTGTTAACCCTTGTTGCAGGTGAGTCGCATGCGCAGGCTTGTTTTGGTCCCTGCTGCATGTCAGTGTTTGAAGTCAACGATGATGATGAGGAGTAATGAATGGCCTTTGGACAAGGCACTAGTTTGTTTGATAAATAAAGTTAATGTAATATTATCCCGCTACTATGGTTGTATAACACTTATGGTATTGTAAGTTTGAAAACAACTGGTTTGTAATTATGTTATCTTAAGACTTCCGCTATCTTTTACTCTGGTATATATTTGAATAAACTGTTGTAATCTGCAATGACTGTGATTGGGATCCTGTTTGAAAAGAGAATCGTGGATGATTCGGGTCTCCCTAGGACACCCGACAGACCTGTTGAGTTGTTGGGAACTCTTGTACGCTATCCGAGGTCTGTTAAGACAACGATAGGTGCATGTGGGCCCAATTTCTTAGGAGGTTCTGCCACAGCTGGTATCAGAGCAGTTCCCATCTAAGATCATTGTAGGTTACTTTGGAAAACCTTCAAAATGATTTGGATCAATGAAAGTGAATATGATATTTTGAAAGTTCAATTTCTTTCTTCTTACCTATGATCTAGCCTCAATCCTGACTTATTTGAAAAGTTTGTGGCGGATAATATGATTAGGTTTGTCCTATGTAATATAAAAATCTAGTACTTATGGTTATATTAATCTTTTGTACGTAGATTCGTAAGATCGATTCATGCATCATGCTTGAGCACATTGCATAATAATTCCCCTTAATAATGGTTGGGTAAGTAATGTCAATCCCATTCTTGCTAACCTCCGTTATCCTCAAGCTATTCTTATAGTCCTACCCTAAATTCTTCAGGCTATGGCAAAGACCAAGAAAACCGCACGCAAGTCCACAGGACCTCATGGAGTCCCTCGTCACCAATTGGCACCAAGAAATCACGAGCTTGGTGAAGGAAGTTCCAAGAACCTAGGAGAGGAAGGATCTTCGAGCAACCCCGCCAACGTCGAGAACCTTAACAAGGAGCTCAACACTCTTCGTCGAGCTCATGCCAAAGACCGAGAAGAGCTGGCGGAAATGCAAAGGGGCATCACCATGACCATGGAGCTGCGGAATGAAGCCTGGACACGAGAAGATGCGGCCAATGAACGCGTCAATGAGTTGGAGTTCTACGTAGAGGACCTGGAGATGGACAATGCCATTCTTCACGAGAATGTCCATATGCTGTATGCTCAACTTCATCCTCCTCATGGGGATGGTGAAGTTACCGATGAAGAAATGATTGTAGCTCCAGGGGAAGTCGAGAATGAAGAAGAGGAGGAGGATCCCTGAGGAGTTAGTGTACTTCTCAGATGAAGATGAAGGTTTCGTCCTGATACGGGCACGGATGACGAAGACTGAAAGCTTGGAGTAGTAAGTAGTTCCTTTACTGCTTTCCTAGAGAACCAGGGTTGTCTTGTGGGATGCAAGACATGTAATCTAAATAAGAACCCTTTGTAGTATGCAACCTTTTAAAAGCTTTCAATAAAGAATAATGTAAGTAAATGTGTTTCTCTAACAGATGCCTCGTCCTATCACCCGAACTGGTGCTAGTGGCTCGCACGACGATGATGAGTGCCCAAATCCTCCACCTATGCCCTCGACTATGGCAGATGCCATAGCCGCACTTGTCAACGCAACGGCAGAGAATGCTAGGCTGCTAAGGGAGTTGGCAGCAGAACCAGCAGGCACCATACCCTAATCGTGGCCGTCGCAATAATGGAAACGACGAGTCAACTTATGTGGATTTTACTGACACACGTCCGCCTGTATTCTCTAAGGCAGACGAACCTTTAGAAGCTGATGATTGGCTTAGGACAATAGAGCAAAAGTTCGAGCTAATCCACTGTACTGAGGTTCAAAAACCAAGGTTTGCGGCACAGCAACTCCGAGGAGCTGCTGGTGCCTGGTGGGCAAATTTGGTAGCAGTACAGCCCGCTGGTCACCAAATCAACTGGAGGGAGTTCAAGGATGCCTTCAGGGCACATTATATTCCGGATGGTGTGATGACCATGAAGTTAGAAGAGTTCTTGGCTCTTAAGCAAGGGGAGCACCCAGTGATGCAGTATGTTGGGCGTTTCAACCACCTGTCTCAGTATGCTATTGAGTATGTCAATACGGACAGGAAGAAAAAGAATCATTTTCTTCGAGGCTTGAACACTAAACTTCAGACAATGATGGCAGCCTGTGGTAATGCAACTTACCATGAAACAATCAACATTGCTATCGCTTCGGAAGAAAATTACCGCCGACACAAGGAGGCGAAGAAGAGGAAAATATTTGCTTCCGGATCATCAAGTGGCAAGCGTCAGAAGATAGTATACCATCCTCAGAATCATGGCCGTACGCCATTCCGCCCACAACAAGGCCAAAGCAGGCAACAAATCTTTATTCGCCCTGCAACTAATACACCTTATACACATCAAACACCACAGCAGCAGAACAATGCCAATGCAAACCGCAATGCTACTCCTCAGAATCACAATTTTCCATGCTATAATTGTGGTAAACCCGGGCATTTTTCCCGAGAATGTCCGTATCCTAGGAAAAACAATTCTGATGCAACCAAAGCCCCTGTTAATCAAGCTCCAAATCAGTACAAGGGCAGTGCTCAGAACCATCAAAAGGGTCCGGCTGAGAAGAAAACTGGAAGGGTATTCTATACGCAAGTGGAATCTATTCCAGAAGGAGAACCAGTTATGATGGGTATGTTTCCCATTGCTAAGCATCCTGCAATTACCTTATTTGATTCTGGTGCATCCCATACATTCATCAATCGTACATTTGTTGTGAAGCATGGGATAGCAATTGGGGAAACAAAAGAACCCTATCATATACAGTCGCCTGGGGGACGAATCTGTACAAGGGAGGTAGTCCAGCATGTACCTATTGATTTGGGAGGTTATGAGTTCCCTACCAATATGCTGATATTAAAGGATCAAGATATAGATGTGATCCTTGGTATGAACTGGCTAACTCAACACGGGGCTATCATAGATGTCCTGCGTAGAACAATAAGGGTAACTGCGCCTGACAGCAAAACCCAACTTCTTATCCAACTTCCTTTTCCTAAGAGTACAGTGGAGACAGTTTGTGCAACTATTGTTGAAGGAGCCGAGGAAATTTCAGTGGTATGTGAGTTTACAGGATGTCTTTCCCTGATGACCTACCTGGTCTGCCACCAGACCGCGACGTAGAGTTCAGAATTGATCTGAAACCAGGGACAGCACCAGTGTCCAGAAGAGCATATAGGATGCCACCGAAGGAATTAGCAGAATTAAAAATGCAACTACAAGAGTTGTTAGACAAGGGTTTCATTCAACCCAGTTCATCACCTTGGGGATGTCCTGCTATTTTCGTGAAGAAGAAGGACCAAACCTTAAGGTTATGTGTTGACTATAGGCCACTAAATGAAGTCACCATCAAGAACAAATATCCCTTACCCCGAATCGATTTACTTTTTGATCAACTTGCGGGAGCTAAGGTATTCTCAAAGATAGACTTAAGATCAGGCTACCACCAGATTAAGATCAGACGTGAAGATGTGCCAAAGACAGCATTTACTACTCGATATGGACTATATGAGTATCTAGTCATGTCTTTTGGGCTGACCAATGCCCCGGCTCATTTCATGTACCTGATGAACTCAGTTTTCATGCCTGAGTTGGATAAGTTTGTCGTGGTGTTTATTGATGACATTCTTATCTACTCTAAGAGCAAGGAGGAACATGCGGAACATCTCCGTATTGTTCTACAAAGATTAAGAGATCACCAACTATATGCCAAATTCAGCAAATGTGCATTTTGGCTGGAGGAAGTACAATTTCTGGGTCATGTGCTATCTGCTGAAGGTATAGCTGTTGATCCGAGCAAAGTAGAAGAAGTCCTTAATTGGAAGGCACCTACCACTGTTCATCAAGTTCGTAGCTTCCTGGGGTTGGCAGGGTATTACCGTCGGTTTATCCCTGACTTCTCCAGAATTGCGAAGCCAATTACTGGACTGTTGAAAAATCAAACAAAGTTTGTATGGTCAACCGAATGTGAAGAGGCCTTTCAGACATTGAAGAAGTTGTTGACAACTGCACCAGTATTAGCACAACCTGATATCGAGAGGCCATTTGATATCTATTGTGATGCATCTGGAATTGGTATTGGCTGTGTTCTTATGCAAGAAGGCAGAGTCATAGCATATGCTTCCAGACAACTCAAGAAGCATGAAGAACATTACCCCACCCATGATCTTGAATTAGCTGCTGTTGTCCATTCACTCAAGATTTGGCGACATTATTTATTGGGCAATATATGTCATATCTATACGGATCACAAGAGTCTGAAATACATCTTCACTCAGTCAGAACTGAATATGAGGCAAAGGAGATGGTTAGAACTTATTAAAGATTATGACTTAGAAGTGCATTATCATCCGGGTAAGGCTAATGTAGTTGCCGATGCCCTGAGTCGCAAGAGTCATTGTCATTGCCTAATTGTGGAACCGATGCAGCAAACATTGTGTCAAGAGATGGAGCATCTGGATTTACAAATCATAGAACAAGGTTCCCTGTCCAATATTGTAGTTGAGTCCACTATCAAAGATCAGATCATTGCTGCTCAACAGAAAAGTAAGGGCATAGCCCATATTAAGAATAAAGTCAGATCTGGAAGACCAACGTGTTTTAAGATTGATGAATCAGATGTTGTATGGTTCAAGGATAGGTTGGTAGTACCCAAAAATCCGGAGCTGCGAAAGCAGATTCTTGATGAAGCTCATTCTACAAAATACTCCATTCATCCGGGTAGCAACAAAATGTATCATGATCTGAGAAAGAGATATTGGTGGACCAAAATGAAAATAGAAATAGCTCAATATGTAGCCAAATGCGATATTTGTCAGAGAGTCAAGGCGGTTCATATGAAGACTGCAGGTCCATTACATTCCTTGCCAGTCCCATCTTGGAAGTGGGAAGATATCTGCATGGACTTCATAGTAGGTTTGCCTAGGACATCTGCAGGATACAATTCAATATGGGTTATTGTTGATCGACTAACCAAAATAGCTCATTTCTTGCCAGTCAGAGATAAATATCGAGCGGAGCAGTATGCAAAGCTTTACCTTGATAGAATTTTCAGTCTGCATGGGGCACCCAAGACCATTGTCTCTGACAGAGGATCATTGTTCATATCCAAGTTTTGGAAAAGTCTACATGAGTCTTTAGGAACTAAACTTATCCGTAGTTCTGCTTATCATCCGCAAACAGACGGACAGACTGAAAGGGTAAATCAAATTCTTGAAGATATGTTAAGAGCATGTGTTCTTTCTTTTGGTGTTAAATGGGATGAATGCCTTCCCTTAGCTGAATTCTCATATAACAACAGCCATCAAGAGAGCATTAAAATGGCACCGTTCGAAGCACTGTATGGCCGTAGGTGCCAAACACCTTTAAATTGGTCAGAAGCTGGAGAACGTTGGTTCTTTGGACCGGATGTGGTCAAGGAAGCTGAAGAGAAAGTTAAACTCATACAAGCCAATATGAAGGTAGCTCAATCCAGACAGAAAAGCTATACTGATAAGAGGAGACGACCGCTAGAATTCAAAGTGGGAGATTATGTCTACCTCAAGGGTATCACCGATGAAAGGAGTTCATCGTTTTGGGATTCGGGGAAAGTTGGCGCCCCGTTATGTCGGTCCTTTTCAGATCCAACAACGATGTGGACCCGTCGCCTATCGCGTCAAACTACCAGATCACATGTCAGCGGTGCATGATATCTTTCATGTATCTCAGTTAAAGAAGTGTCTTCAAGTACCTGATCAAGAAATCGACTTTGGTAATGTAGAACTAGAACCTGATTTGACTTATGCCGAGTACCCCATTAGAGTCTTAGATCAGAAAGATCGAGTCACTCGGAGACGTACGATCAAGTTCTACAAAGTACAATGGAATCAACACACTGAAGATGAAGCTACTTGGGAGTCCGAGGATTACTTAGAAGAGAATTTTCCTGACTTCTTCGCTACTATCTAGTTGCAATACCTTGTCTATATTGTAACTTGTCTTGTTGTTAACAGAATGGAAAACCCCCTCGCTAGCCTTTTGAATAAAGTTATGATGTGTTAGCTTGACACATTTCCTTTTCCATTACTTAGCCTTAAGTTTTAAATCTCGGGACGAGATTTCTTTAAGGGGGAAGGGTTGTAACACCTCTGGTGTTTTGACCTAATACTAAAATTTGACATGTCATCATGTGCATTGCAAAGCATTCATTTAGTATAAAGTTTTGAATGCATTCACTAAATAAGGGTTATTTCATAAGGTTTTCATAAGGTTGTTATTTCATGTGATGTGTTTCAAAAACCCTAAATACAGATCATGACCACAAGGGGTTAAATTTCATGTGATCATGTGAGGTCATATGTCCTTTGACTCAAATAACCCTAATGGGCCATGTTACTGGTCAAAAATCAAAATCTAAGTAAAAGGAAGCCAAATCAAATTTGAATTCACATTCAAATTATAAAAGTCCTTTTTGCCCCTTTTTACTAATTCAAAGTACATGAGGAATTTGGGGTTGAGGCAAAAAGCAAAGTTGGAGATTATTTTATAAGGATCAACTTTGGTATTCAAAGTTTTTCAAGTTTACATATAAAATTTGGAGTAATTTTGAAATGATTCAAATCTTTAAATGTACCCCAAATTTGAATTTCAAAATGGAGGCTAGAATTGGAAAATGTTTCTTAAACCAAAGTTGTAGTACTTAAAAATTGAACAACTTTCATTTTTGGAGATTTTCAACTTCTTTAGAAAATTTCTGAGTAATTTGAGAAATGACTGCAGTGGCAGTTTAGTAATTATTTCAAAATTTCACCTCCACCTCACTGCTTGCCGCCGGCGCCACGCGGTGTCACCTGCCGATCGGCCTTCTTCACCGCTTTCAGCGCGCAGGTGACACGCCGTTGTCACCGTGGCAGAGTCCGCCGTGCGTTGGCGACACCGTACGCCTCCTTCCTGGGCTATAAATAGCCACCGTCGTCCGCCGTCGCTTCCATTTCTTCCCTCTGCTCTGCTCCGCCACCGCGTAGCTCCGCCAGCTCGCCGTAGGCCTCGTCGTGCCGCGTCAGTCGTTCCCAGCTACGTCAACGTGGTCGCATTGGTCTTGCGCTCCTCCTCGACTTGCTCACGTCACTGGTGTTGGTCGGAATCGCCCGGCGTAACCGTCTTCCCCGTGACCGGTCGGAGCTCCGCCGCGACTGCCCTCACCGTGGCCAGGCTGCTCCAGACCATCTCCGACTGCACCGAGTCCACCATCGTGATCACAGTAAGCTCCTGAACGTGTTTATCACTTCGCTTTAGTCCCTGCTGTACCATCATCGTGTTTACGCCGTTCACCGACGTGCTCCGCCCGCCATGCCCGGTGTGGAGGTGTCTCCGGTGCACCGTATTCCTTTCTGATAGCTGAGTTCGATTCGTAGGAAGTAGAGGATCATGTAGGAGCAATCCGTATCGTCGGAGAGTCACCACCGGCGCGTTTTGCTGACCGGAGATTGGCCGCGCCACCGTGCGGCTTCGTTGTGTCGCTGACAGCGGGGCCCAGGCTGTCAGTGAAGTTGAGGAAGAAGAACAGTAGCTGATTTTGTTTTCTGATTTTGAATAGTGCAGCAGATTTGGCAATTTTGTAGGAATTTATTTACACATCCAAAAATTCTGAAAATTTTTGTGTATCTTCTGTACATGTTCTAGTATGATTTAAAAATTTGAAACTTGAAATTTGAATAAATTTTGAATGATCAAATATTCAGTCCATTAATTGAAAAATGCAATTTCCATGATTTTTGTAGGTCACTATATAACTCCAAAAATTATGAAATTTATTTTGGTACACTAATTTATCATGAGGAAGCTTACATAAAAATTTGAGCTTAATTGGACAAAGTTTATTTTATACCTAATGTAGACTTAATTATTTATTTAATTATTTATTCATTTAATTAATGTTTAATCAATTAGGATTAGTTTGACTTTTGATTTGATTGTTGACCTTGGGTCATTAACTTATAATGATCCTTAGTACCTTAATTAGTATTTGAACTAATATCTAATTTGTGATTAGTAAAGCTTAATGACATTTCATGTGATAACAAAATTCATTAACAAGCTAACTTGTCGAAACCCTAAGTGTTGATTAGTGTTGGATCTTGTTTTGGTCATGTTTTGTGACTAGTAGCGTTCCAAGATCCGTTAGGTCAAGTCACATGTGTGGTTCTTAATGATAGGATTTCAGGTTGGTTTTGTTGGCTTACAACTGTACCGCGAAATCAAATCGTTTGCGGGTGTTTTTACATTTTATGTACTGTGGAAGCATCATGTTTACATTATCATCATGTTAAAGCATATGTTATCATTTCGTGTAGAATCCGAGAACGAAACGATTCTAGTTGAGCAAGTTCTGGAAGAATCCCCGGTTGTCACGGGATTTGATAATTGTGGTCCTAATCCGGAACCGGAAATCGTCAACGAAGGCAAGCCCCGGTTTATGCATTAAGCCCTTACCTTGTTTACTTTGAAAAGTTATCACCTATGTTATTTATTGCATTAAGTTGTTTAATTCAAATGTTACCTACTTGATGCATTACCTACCTTGATAATTGTTTACCATCCTTGAAGATGTTTTCGTTTATAAAGGCGTAGTGTGCTTAGTATGCTTTATGATAGGCTTTCAAAGCAAAAGTTTTGATACAATCAAAGATGGCATACTGGCCAAAGAAAGAAAGAATGTAGAATGAATTAGAGACTAGTCGGGTGACTTATCTTGAATGTTGGGTAATGTTACCGACTATGTCGCTTAAAGGCCACTCATTGTGGATCTTCTGAACGAGACACTTTGTAGTACTGGTCACATACTCCGGTAAGCCTACTTCGGCTAATCCGATACTAAGACGAATGCCCACGCACTGGGAGTGGAGAGATGGCGGGAGTAGCGTGTACCCTCGTGGCTGGAATGTGGCCGGATTTGAGGTGTGCTGTACTCTCGGGTGGCGTGGAGACGGCTTAGTATAGGAGGATCCTGATAGCGAGGTTGATATATGCAAGATTAAGTTCTACATATGTCGTGTGATAAGGAATCCCCAGCTGGGACCTTGAATCAATTCGAATTGCCGGTGCTCCGCGGATATGGAGACTCGATTCATTACAGAAGCAATGTAGTACTGGTGAATTACTAAAATATGAGAAAAAGAATGGAATGGGAAGGAATGGAATATGGGAAATGTATATTTAGTTGAGATAATGAACTAAAAGAACTTAGTGGTAAACTTGAAAATAGAATGAAGGATAGTAAGCTTTTGGCAAAGAACTTTTGAATCTTGCTACATCCTTACCTTGCCCCAAATCCCTGCATCTCTAAAGTATTACACCCCGTTACGTCGGGTTAGTCTTGTTGAGTACCTTTGTACTCAGGGTTTGTTAACCCTTGTTGCAGGTGAGTCGCATGCGCAGGCTTGTTTTGGTCCCTGCTGCATGTCAGTGTTTGAAGTCAATGACGATGAGGAGTGATGAATGGCCTTTGGACAAGGCACTAGTTTGTTTGATAAATAAAGTTAATGTAATATTATCCCGCTACTATGGTTGTATGACACTTATGGTATTGTAACTTTGAAAACAACTGGTTTGTAATAATGTTATCTTAAGACTTCCGCTATCTTTTACTCTGGTATATATTTGAATAAACTGTTGTAATCTGCAATGACTGTGATTGGGATCCTGTTTGAAAAGAGAATCGTGGATGATTCGGGTTTCCCGAGGACACCCGACAGACCTGTTGAGTTGTTGGGAACTCGTGTACGCTATCCGAGGTCTGTTAAGACAACGATAGGTGCATGTGGGCCCGATTTCTTAGGAGGTTCTGCCACAATAAGAACATGGTAAGAGCTTGGTAAGAAGCTTCCACTTGCTATGAAAAGTGACACCACTACAACCACGTAGTCATTTGGTAGGAATAACTTTCACCGTTTGTTCCTGTTTTTGTGTTTACAATGGCAGGAGGTGATCAGACTGAAGATAACAATCCTAAGGGTTTCAACGAGTGTGTCAGCCAAGAGCAACTACAAGCTGTTGTAGAGGATGCCTAGAAAAGGATGAATGAGGCTGTCAGGAAGGCCGTCACTGATGCACTCATTGAACTCAACATTGGCAATAGCATGGAGAGATTGGACAAGCAAATTTCCACGCTAACCGACAAGGTTACTGAGTTGGAAACCTTTGTGGCGGGCAACAATGACGTTTTCGGCAGCAACACCGATGGTCAAGACACGATGCATGATGCCGCTGGAAACATAGGTCGAGCAGCTATCCGACAAGAGAGATTACGACAACGTCTTCGCCGCAACACGACAGGTATGGGTGGTGTCCACCACCACCACCGTCAAGGTAATAATCACCGTGTGCCCGATGATCCTTATGCTAAAATTAAGTTCACAATACCATCTTTTTCGGGTCATTATGATGCTGAGGGATATCT
The DNA here is from genome assembly GCF_019320115.1 of Miscanthus floridulus. Taxonomy (NCBI): domain Eukaryota; kingdom Viridiplantae; phylum Streptophyta; class Magnoliopsida; order Poales; family Poaceae; genus Miscanthus; species Miscanthus floridulus. The sequence goes on from NC_089581.1 coordinate 40,224,648, forward strand.
TGATTGGGAGATGACGGTAGAACAAAAGTTTAGTTCCCACCTTGTACCAGAGCAGCATAGAGTTAGACAAGCTACTAGTGAGTTTAAGGATTTTGCCATTATTTGGTGGAATGGGCTAGCTACATAGGATGCTTTACCTGGTACGTGGGAAGAACTTAAGGTAGCTATGTGTGATCGTTTTGTTCCTCCTTCTTATCATAGTGACTTGCGTAAGAAATTGATGTGTTTAGAACAAGGAGATAAATCTATACAGGATTACTATGGTGAGCTCCAAAAGGGATTGATGCGCTGTAGTGATTATAAAGAATTTAACACTGTCAACCAGTTGTTTCAGTTTGCTATGCTTGCAGAAAAGGAATTGCAGGGGCGTGAACAGTAGGGCAAGAGCAAGGTCAGCACCAGCACCTACACGCCACGCTCGGCACCATCTTTGGGGCTGACCAAGCCAACCACTTTTCGGACGCCTCCACCAGCGAGCAAGCGACCAACAGCCTCTGGAGTTTCTGCTACACCTAAGGCGCCTCCCGCACGACCTTCAGATTTAGGTAAAAATTCTTTGCAGGTGCCTACCAAGAGTTCCTCATCTGTTGCATCGACGGGACGCACTTCGGGTATTTAGTGCCACCGCTGCCATGGCATTGGCCATGTGCAGAAGGACTACCCAAGTCAGCTGGCATATATTGCTATAGACGATGGTTACATCAGCACCTCTGACATTGAGGATGAAGAAGACCAAGATGCAGATGAGGAGGACGGTGAAGTCCTTGGTGACGAGGCCACGACATCCTATAGGAGCATCATTGTACAGCGGGTGCTCAGCTCACAAGTCCAGCAACCTGAGAAGCTACAACGCCATAACTTGTTCTAGATTTTCTTCATCATCAGTGATCGTTGAGCACGTGTCATTATTGATGGAGGTAGCTGCAACAATTTGGTGAGTTCTGATTTGGTCAAGAAACTTGGCTTGACCACACGCCCACACCCACGTCCATACCATATTCAGTGGCTAAATGATTCTGGTAAAGCAAAGGTAACACAAACTTGCAGAGTTTCATTTTCTATTGGTTCTTATGCTGATTCTGTTGATTGTGATGTGGTACCTATGCAAGCTTGTTCACTTTTATTGGGTCATCCTTGGGAACATGATAATGATGCTACACACCATGGTAGAAGTAATAAATACACTTTTGTGCATAAAGGAAAGAAAATTACTTTGATACCTTTGACCCCTGCTCAAATTGTACAAGCTGATAGAGAACGCGCTGCTAGTTTGAATGATGTTCAATCTGAAAATCAGCAAGATGCTAATTCTATTTTCCCACCTAAAAAGGATAAGTCTACATCTATTTCTAAGGCTAAGGGGATTAAATTGAAGGGTGGTGTTATGCTTGCAACAAAATGTGACTTTGCTGAAATTTCTGATGATGATATTTGCTATGCTTTGGTATGCAAACGAGCTATGTTTTCGCTTGATGATATTGTTAGTTCGGTACCTCTTGCTATCACTAACCTTTTGTAGGAGTATGAGGACATTTTTCCAGTTGAGATACCCCCGGGGCTGCCACCTATGAGAGGGATAGAGCATCAAATCGATTTGATTCCAGGAGCGACCTTGCCCAACCGAGCTGCATATCGAACCAATCCTGAGGAGACTAAGGAAATTCAACGGCAAGTCCAAGACCTTTTGGACCGCGGGTATGTACGTGAAAGCCTTAGTCCTTGTGCCGTTCCTGTACTTTTGGTTCCTAAGAAAGATGGAAGTTGGCGTATGTGTGTTGATTGTAGAGCCATCAATAATATTACTATTCGGTATCGTCATCCTATTCCTAGGCTAGACGACATGCTTGATGAGTTGTGTGGTTCTATAATTTTCACTAAGATTGACTTGCGAAGTGGCTACCACCAGATTAGAATGAAACTTGGAGATGAATGGAAAACTGCATTTAAAACCAAATTCGGGTTGTATGAGTGGTTAGTTATGCCTTTTGGTTTGACAAATGCACCTAGCACTTTCATGCGCTTAATGAATGAGGTTTTAAGAGTTTTTATTGGTCATTTTGTGGTAGTTTACTTTGATGATATATTGATTTACATCAAGTCTTTTGATGAACATATGGATCACTTACGTGCTGTTTTTAATGCTTTACGTGATGCACATTTATTTGGTAACCTTGAGAAGTGTATCTTTTGCACGGATTGAGTTTCTTTTCTTGGCTATGTTGTAACTCCACAAGGAATTGAGGTGGACGAGATGAAAATTGAAGCCATAAAGAGCTGGCCAGTTCCCCAAACAGTCACACAGGTGAGGAGTTTTCTTGGTCTTGCAGGATTCTACCGCCGCTTCGTCAAAGATTTTAGCACCATTGCTGCCCCATTGCATGAGTTGACGAAGAAAGGAGTGGTGTTTCATTGGGGAGAGGCACATGAGGAGTCCTTTGACACTTTTGAAGGACAAGCTTACACACACACCATTGCTACAACTTCCAAATTTTGGTAAGACTTTTGAGCTAGAATGTGATGCTAGTGGAGTTGGCATTGGTGGTGTTTTGATGCAAGATGGTAAACCATGTTGCTTACTTTAGTGAAAAATTGCATGGTCCTGTTCTTAATTATTCCACGTATGATAAAGAATTGTATGCACTTGTTCGTTCTTTAGAGATGTGGCATCATTATTTGTGGCCTAAAGAATTTGTTATTCATTCTGATCATGAATCGCTTAAGTATCTTCGCACTCAAAATAATCTGAATCGTAGGCATGCTAAATGGGTTGAATTTATTGAATCTTTTCCTTATATTATCAAACATAAGAAAGGGAAGGATACTGTGATTGCTGATGCTTTGTCTAGAAGATATACATTGCTGTCCCAACTTGATTACCGGAATTTTTGGTCTTCAATCCATTAAAGAACAATATGTGCTTGATCCCGATTTTAAGGATGTGTTGCTTAATTGTAGAGAGGGACGTGCATGGAATAAGTTTATGATCAATGATGGGTTTTTGTTTAGAGCTAACCGCCTATGCATTCCAGTTGGTTCCGTTCGTCTTTTGTTGTTGCAGGAGGCACATGAAGGCAGATTGATGGGACATTTTGGTGCCAAGAAGACGGAGGTGCTGTCCACACACTTCTTTTGGCCAAGGATGAGGCGAGTTGTAGAGCGATATGTGGCTCGGTGTGCCACATGTCAAAAAGCTAAGTCGTGGTTGACCCCACATGGTTTGTATATGCCTCTTCTTGTTCCTTCTACTCCTTGGGCAGATATATCTATGGATTTTGTGTTAGGATTGCCAAGGACTAAGGGGGGGGGAGGGATAGTATTTTTGTGGTGGTTGATCATTTTTTCTAAGATGGCACATTTTATTCCTTGTCATAAGAGCGACGATGCTGTTCATATTGCTGACCTTTTCTTTCAAGAAATTATTCGCTTGCATGGTATGCCTTATACTATTGTTTTAGATTGCGATGCAAAATTCTTGAGTCATTTTTGGCGCACGTTGTGGAATAAATTGGGGACCAAGCTGCTGTTTTCTACAACATGTCATCCCCAAACTGATGGGCAAACTGAGGTTGTGAATCGAACATTGTCCACCATGTTGAGAGCCATTTTGAAGCGCAATTTGAAGATGTGGGAAGAGTGTTTGCCGCATGTGGAGTTTGCATATAACAGGGCGGAACATTCCACCACCAAGGTAAGTCCTTTTCAGGTAGTGTATGGTTTTAACCCCCGTGCTCCTATTGATCTTTTGCCTTTACCTACCACTGAGAGAATACATAGTGATGCTAGAGAGCGTGCTGATTTTATTCGTAAGTTGCATGAAACAACTAAAGCAAATATTGAAAGCATGAATGAAAAGTATAGAATTGCTGGTAGTAAAGGTAGAAAAGAGATTAAACTTGAACCGGGTGATTTGGTTTGGTTACATTTAAGAAAAGATAGATTTCCTAAGCTACGTAAGTCTAAATTAATGCCAAGAGCAGCTGGTCCTTATAAGATTATTGAGAAAATAAATGATAATGCATACAAACTTGAGTTGCCACCCGAGTTCGGGGTTAGTCCCACATTTAACATTGCAGATTTGAAACCTTATTTGGGAGAAGAAGATGAGCTTGAGTCGAGGATGACTCAAATTCAAGAGGGGAAGGATGATGAGGACATTACTCCTTCGGATGTACCAGCTGATCCTCCAACCTTCATGAAAGGTCCAATGACCCGGGCTCGAATGCGTCAACTCAATTTACAGGTGAGCTCGTTCTTAAGCGATCCTTTTCATACTTTTGAGAATAGACTACTACCTAATGATGTTATCTTGCTTAGAAACATTGGAGAGGGTCAAGAGGGACTAAGAGGACGTGGAGGAGGTGATGATGACCAGCAAGGACGTCCAACACAAGCCGGAGGCCCAGTCCAACAAGAATTTGAGTCTGCCTCGGCCTCCAGGACCAGTCTGCCTTAAACTGGTCGCCCAGGACGCATCCGGACTCCGTTTTCGATGATTCACATATGGCTGGAAAGCTAATTTGATAAGGAAGCCAATACAAGTGGTTTCACATCAAAATCTGTTCAGAATCAACGGGAATCGTCGAAACAAGTCAGCATCCAGAATCTGTCAGGGTGCTGCGACACCGTCTTTTGGTCCGTTGAACCATCTATCGAGTTTGGGCCCATTAGGGGCGCGTCTAGGGGTCTTGCACGACCCTAGAGTCTTCATAAACAGCCACCGCCCCTCCATTAGGGTTTGGGTTTTGCTTAGATTATTCTATCAAGAACAGTTTCGCCGTTCATCGGTTTGTGAGACCCCAACTCGTGAGATTAATCATTCATCTGCAATTTGGTTGCTTTCTTTCTTGTTCTTGCTTGTGTTCTTCGTTGCACAGGCAGGGATTAGCCTTCTTGATGAGGTCAACCTAGTCCATGACTTGGTTGATAACCAAAGGAGCTGTGGTGCTAAGATTGCAGGGTTCGATCTTTCGATCTGAAGCCGGATCGGTGTGTCATTCTCCGCCACAACGATAGTTACCATCACCTAACGGAAGATCGGGATCCCCGTCTCCATTACCTACAGAACGAACCATAGGATTGTCTAACGTGAGTTCCAACTCGACGTTGCTCCTACAATCCCCGGCCCTCGTGCGCCGGACGATCTCCTGCTTTCGCAGGATCTCCTTATTCTTCTTCTTCTTCTTCCGAGCCTCGGCCGCCTTCTTTTGAGCGGTCTGCCGAGCCACGCCCTCTGGTCCCTTGGGAAGGTGCGGTCGGGACTTATACCTCCCAAGCCCCTACGGAACGAACAAACCAGATCAAAGAAATAGGAAAGAGCAGAGAAAAAGCATGAACAAAAACAAGGGAACGCACCAACGTGGACGCGATCGAGGCGTTGAGCGGTATGGGTTTTCCTGCAACCGTCTCCCTGGGCCTCAGCTACAACACTCGGCTAATGCAACACCAGACCTCGTCAACCAGCAACTCCTCCGGTGATGCACGGTTCGGGTCCGACCGGCCGCCGTACTCCCACATCGGCTGCGTCCTCTCCGCCAACGGCGCAATCCGGCGGCGGTAGAGAGTGTAGAACACCCGCACTCCATCAAGGCCGTGCCTCACGAGCTTCTGGAGCTCCTCTTCGATGCCCTCCACCTTGTGCCTCCCCTTATGGCCGCAACCCCCCATGACCAGCTTTCCCGCTCCTTTGGCCTCCTACCGGTAAACACCGAGAACGGCGCCGCCTCCGGGTTCCTGATGTAGAACCACTCCCCGTGCCACCCCCGGTTGGAACTGCAGGGGTGTACATGGGGTATGAACCTCCTGCGCTCGGCTTCCTCTGAAGGGCAAAACCCCCCACTGGCGTGGCCTCGACTGAGCTCCCCACCATCAAGGTCCTCCTAGAGAAGAATCGCCAGAAGAGGTCCACGTGCGGCTCCATCCCGAGGAAAGCCTCGTAGGCAGTGACAAAACCGGCTATATGCAACACCCCCGTCGGATTGAGGTGTTGCAGCTCCAAATCCCACTCATTAAAGAGCTCACGCAGGAACCAATGCATGGGGTATCCTTGCCCGCGCTCATGGAAGGTAAGGAAGGACACTACCTCATCGGGACGAGGTCGTGGGAACTCCTCTTCCCTAGGGACCCTCTAGTGCGCCACCCTCCTGCGGCGGCAGAAAACCCCTTCTTGACGAAAGACTCCAGCACCGATTTCCTCACGGTGGATGACCTCTAGTCCGACATCTTGCTCTGGCTTGCAAAAAGGATCAGTGAGTTCTCCTCTTCTCCCTCGCTCTCTCCCCCTTCCTTTCCTAGAACCTCACAGCTCTCAGGAACACTCTCGACGAGCAGGAAAAAGAAAGGGCAGCGGCAGCAGACGATGAACAGACAAAAGAAACGAGGCGAACACCCTCTCTCTTCTCCTACTTAAAGGAAGGGGGCAGCGGTTAGGAAAGGACGTGCTGATCGAGAAGGCAAAGCAGTGGGGTGAGAAACTCTCTCTCTCTTTCCATTTAATGCAGATGGGACACCCCCTGATCGGCGAGATGTGCCTAGCGTGACGAAACGGCTCCTGATCAGATGGGACATGATCGGGACATGGCCCACCACTACCGCATGACCAGCCACTACCACCGCACGCCGAGCACAAAAACCAAAGCGTCACCACACGCGGATGGCTCCCCGTCTCCCTAGGCGTGACCTAGAGAGATCCAACAGTGAAGTCTCCGCCGGGAGAGACCAACCGGCCTCCTGAGTCGATCGATTCACTCCGGATGAACACCTGAGATACAGGTTCCGGTCGGACGGCTCTGACTGGAGCTCTTTGAACCCCGTCTCTCAGGTCACCAAGGTGAGCATGTGTTCATTAATACATATAGTTCACACAAGGGCTAACCCACGATTGACGAGCGCAGGTACCAGCCGGACATCTCCGACTGGAGCTCTCCAAACTCCGTCACTCTAGTCGGGCAGACGCCACCACATGAAATCTCCATCGGGAGACAACCAGACCTCCCTGAGTCGATCGAGTCACCTAGGATAGATCAATCGGCCTCCTGAGTCGATCGATTCACTTAGGATAAGCACCTAAGATACAGGTAGGAAGCGAAGGGGCGCCCCATGTGGGCCATGCCGACTCTGTCTCGAATGACGAGCATGGGTCCCGGCCGGACATTTCTGACTGAAGCTCTCCGAACCCCCGTCTCTCAAGACATCAAGGTAAGCATATGTTCATTAAATACAAAGCTGTTCACATGAGGACTAACCCACGATTGACAAGCGCAGGTCCCGGACGGACGTTTCCGACTGGAGCCCGACGAATCCTGTCTCTCCAGTCTTCAAGGTAAAACACTATCAAGCCCCTCTATTTCAATTTAAAATATTCATACATCCATACGCACATTTCATTCCATACGCCTGAATCCCCTAGACGGTTAGGGCATGAACCGCCCGAGGGCTCGAGAACTAAGCATCGCACGTGTAGTGAAATGCACCAGAACGCTCTGTGTTGCGCCACAAAGTGGTCGCTTGCCTCATTCGACATGAGCAACCAAACAGAGCAAGGGGAGAAAACCGTAGATGAGCACCATGCGGCCTTCGCCTGGTCTGGCAAACCAGGTCATCTCAACCTTCTCGTTTGATCCAGAACCTCTCGCCAAGCCCATAGAATCTCCATCGAGGGGAGGCTGTCAGGCCACTCGAGTTGCTCTATGGACGACCTAGGCATCTGTCAGGCTGCAGATAAAGGAGTAGTGGAATGCCACAAGAGGGCTATGCCGACCCCATCATAAATGATGGACCCAGATTCCGCTCGATCACACCTGTTAGCGAGCTCACCGCGCTAGTCTTCGAGCCCGAGTGATCAAGACAGGCAATGAAACTCAACCCCCCCAGTTGTGAGGAACCGGATGGGGGTAGCACAAAAACAACTCACAACCCCCATGAAGGCCCGACAGGGCTCAGGGGTTTAAATGCCATGGGACCGCGACTCCAAACTCGTGTTGATGGGATAGGTGACATCCGGCTATGGCTCTTGGGACCGCGACTCCTGAACTCGCGTCGATGGGATAGGCGACATCGGCTATGGCTCTTGGGACCGTGACTCCTAAACTCGCGTCCAACAGGATCGGAGACATCTGGCTATGGCTCTTGGGACCGCGACTCATAAACTCGCGTAACGGCTTTAGACGGCTCCCACTAACTAAAACTAACTCTCCTGATCCACGGCGAGCACCGACCCTAGGTCTGCTTGCGACTCCATCTTACCCGATCCCAAGATGCTCACCGACGCCAAAGATCGAACTCTGTTGCATCCAAAACTAAGTTATTTTTCGTTCACGGCGCGCACCGACGCCAGGGCTTGTTTCAAAACTAAAGACTTCCTCATCCGGTCCCCCGGTGCGCACCGACGCCAGGATCATTAAGTTCTGTCTCAATCCAATCCCCGCGCTTAAAAACACCTCGGCTGCACAACGACGCCATGGTTTAAACAAAATTCCGTCTCAAACTAAAAAACATGCATACACGCCTGCTGAGACAACACCCCCAACTAGTTCAGCCTGAACCACCTAGGGCTCGGGGGCTACACCCATGGGTGCGCTCGCGCGCACCCACCGACAAGACGAAAATCCCCTAGACGATTCTATCCGAATCGCCCGGAGGCTCGGGGCACCTGTCGGGTTCATAAACCCAGGGTCCCTCGGGGACCAGCTTCCACGCCAAGGCTTGGCCCAAGAGGACAGCCTTTTTTTCTTCTGGACTGGCCCCAAGAGTCTGAACTCAATAGACCGGAGCACTCGCTTCAAGCCCTGGCCGCCATCGGCCATCCTTTCCCGACCAGAGCACCTTAGGCTCATGCCAACTCTAAATGGCCTCTTTGATCAGAGCGCTGGCTTTAGGCCCCGGCCGCCTTCACATGGCCTCCGCTCGAAAAGCCTGACCTGAGGACCCGCCTCCAACCTCAACCCCGTGTCTCCAACCGGGGTTCATAGAAAACCCTACTCATCGCTATTCTTCGACTGGTGCGCCAGAACCAACTAGGGACCATCCAACCGGGGACGCCGCTCGGAAAGAACTAGAAGGCGTGCGAAGAAAGGCAAGGCATGGCTCACAAGTCAAAACCACTGTACAGGGACCATACCCTGCACGGAACAGTGCTCTACAGCACCCTGACACAAGTATTGTAGGGGCCGCTTAGAAACTCCCATATGGTAAGCCCCCTCCGCATGTCTCTGGACATCGATTGCGGTATGGGCTCTAGGATTTGCCATACCGGGTGAACATAGCGCAGCTCCTCACATGCCACTAGGCATCCAAAAATATTTTGTAGGTACCGGCGTCATCCTTCCTGAAGAAGATAGCTTGACCTTCCGTACACATCTGGACATCCTACAGCGACATCAACAGTATTGGGGGGGTGTCAACCATTATCCAGTTTACATCATCATTGGCAGCAAGGCCTTAGAAATATCTATACTCTCCCTCCCTCACCTGTAAAGCCATCCCCTTCATCTATAAAAGGGGATGCGCTCCGTCCAACAAGGGGAGATCGACTTCTTCAAGCTCAGACTCACTAGATCGACATCTACGTTCCCAACCGTAGGACCACCAGTTCCGACCGTGACCCTTCTTGTCAGAGCCGACCGAACCTCTTGTACACCCCCTTCTTCCTCCTTCTCGTTTGTACCCCCACTATAGACTTTGAGCACCTCGGCTCAGGAATAAAGTCACCGACCGACCCCGACTGGACGTAGGGCACGTTGCCTGAACCAGTATAAATCCTGTGTCATTGAGTGCTAGGCCACCTCCGATCATAACGTACAGCAAAACTACAAATATTTACTAGGTTGGTCACTTTCTGCACCCACACTACCTATCTCATGATCACTTGATAAACTAGGTTAGCACTTAGGGTTTCATCAATTAGCCAAAACAAAACTAGAGCTTTCAGGAGTGAACTAAATATCATTAATTCTCGTAACGTGGCTTGATCCCTTGCACACACACTTTCAAAATCTATTTTATAATTTTCATGAGTGACTATTGCTTTGTGTTGGTTGAATGAAATCTAGTCACTTGTGAAATATTAGTGTCCATCATATTTTTGCCCCACATGGTAGAGTGAATGCAGTTTGAGGGTTTTTCAGTTTCCCTATGTCTGAAGTCCTGATGGTCGGAAGTCCGACTCGCGTCGAAACTCCGACAGTCGGAAGTCTCAATGTATGCCGAGAGTCCCGACGCAGATCTGATTTTTGACCATGCTGAGTCGGTTGCCCGATTCATTTTTACCCGGCCCGGTCCCTTATCTGCGGTTATCTCTCCCTCCTCCCTTTTTGTCGCCCTCATTCTCTCTCCATGCGCCGCCATTGCCTCTCCTTGCCCACCCTCACTCCTCCTCGCGCCGCCGCATCGCGCCCTGCCAAGAGCTCTGGCCCCCATTCCTTCTCCTTGCGCCGCCGGAGGCCTTGCCGGTAGTCACCGACCTTCCCGCCCCCCGTTCCACCACTCGTGCCCTATTTTTTTCTCTGATTGTGGCTGTAACAGAACCGCCCAATTTATATAAGATCAAGTACGGCTGTCCCCGCTAACACGTTGACACGCGCATACTTTCACTTATATAAAACCTGGTAGCCCGCCGGAGTGTCCTGAAAGACCTCGGTAATCAACATCACAACCAAGATCACGTGATTAAGCAAATACACATCACATACGTAGGGTTTGTAGCGGAAATAATATTACAAATGGGGTTCACAAATAATAGTACAAGTTTGGGTTTCAAAACCGATTAGTGAAAACAACATAGCTTTCAAAAGATTACATTAATATATGTTCCAAATACATGCTAGCATAAGTGGCATCCTCAGACAAAAGCATATAGATGAGAAGTAAATATAGAATCACCGAGCCCACCGGCGGTTAGCCACCATCTTCAATAGGCCGAGAACTTCACCTGCAACATGGTGGGATAAACCCTGAGTACTCGAATGTACTCAGCTAGACTTATCCGTCATAAACCAGAAATAAAGTGACACAAGGATTATGCAAGGCTTTATCAGTGGATCTTGCTGGACAACCTCTTTGCATAAAAGCTTGAGTATCATTACATTATTAAACCTATATAGTAGTGACTTTAGCCATTTCCCTACCATCTATATTAGCACCTTACTAATCAATCACTTGATTAAGTTGCAAACATAATAACCATATTAGGTATTTCATGGCTCATCATCATCATCATCATCATTTAACCATATCTTAAATTTAGTGAATCTATGTTGCCGCTGCTCAGTCAAGTTCTCACTATCCGGGAGAGACGGCGATTCGAATCGATTCCTATCCAGCTGGAGAGGTATTCTAACACAAACCTGCTTCCCCCATTAGGTCGCAAACAAGTCACCTTTGGTACAATTCAGGAGTCGCAGGTACGACCAGTGCGCAAATTAGAGAACCACTCTGCCATGAGTGCTCGGTGACTTAACCCACCCTTGGCTTATGCCAATAGCTCTCCACACATCCTTACTGCCATCCAGATTGTGACCAACTGCTCGTGATCCCGCCTGAGTCGAGCTACTAGGCTTCGCGGTCGGAACGACTTATCCGGCCAGCTAATGGTTAGGCTACGTTCAACATGACATGAGGATGTACAGCGTGTTGGTCCTTAAACGACATAGACGGTGGTAGTCACACCCAAGACCTCCATGCCTTGGCATACACTACCGTCATCCCGTCCGTCTCTTTCATTATTAACACATGGTTCTTTTCTACGATAGCAAATAGAGCCAACCGTGACCAGCGCTCATCCTGCATCTCGTAGGTGACAGGAAATCACCCAACTTCTACTGGTCTAAGCGTAGTAAGCATCATTCGATCCTACACTTAATTAGGATTCATAGGATTTTATCTGGACAAGGTAAGGAATATAATGCAACATTGGTTCCAACCAATTCCTATACTTAATGCATCATCAACAATAAAAGATACTCAAGATATTTGTAAAAACATGGGAGACGTAGAATACTCCGGGGCTTGCCTGGAATCCAACACTAGGTTAGTGTTTGTTAGACGACACTGCTAAGTGCTTCCATCTTCGGGATAGGTTCACCATGCACCTTCTCGGGTTCGGCTCCAACATCCCATCTGGCACGTGGTTCATCTAACATACTAATTGAGATACACAATGCAAGTACATGAATGCCGGGAATGGTAATAAAAGATGCATCACAGAAAAACATTCAAGACAAGCACAAGGCTACACCACATGACATGAGTACTTAGAGAGAAAGCTATTCACATCAAGTCCAACATAGAGATAGCAGTACATCAGCATGGCATATTAGTTTACTTAAGTTCTATTCAAATCACTTTAACTTACCAAGTTTAGACAAACCTAATATACAATTTATCATCTCAGTTAAGGACCTAGCACTAAACAATCAACAAGAACAATGCTACAAAGCATTCACACAAGCCATTCATATTTCCAGCCAAGCTGGGACTATACACCAGCATAGTAAACTGACCATAACTGGAGATTTACAAATCCAAATGACATGAAACATGACAATTTGGAAATTATGAAATTGTATACAATTCATATTTAATCATCCCAGCATGATTCCCAAGTTAAAAGGGTCAAACAGTCACATTTATCAAATCTGGTCCAGAATAATTCCAGAGAACTACAATTTCTGATGACCAACTTAGAACAGTCAAACTCACAAAATATTGGCCAAATGCCATGAAAATTTAACATAAGATGTTTAAGTGAGTTTCTACAACTTTCTTAATCATCTTAAGATGATTCTACAGATAACAGGCCAATTAACCCAATAAATGATCTCGTCTAAAACAAGGATAGAAACTGACATGCCACTTTAAACAGCTATAAATGGAGTATACATGTCCAATAAATGTGGTTCTAGACTTTTTAGAAATCTTAGCAAATTCTAAACAACTTTGTGCAAACACCAAAGCTAATTACTATTAAGAAGGCCCCATAATAAGAACAAGGAAACCCTCCTGGGTTTGGGCAGAAACAGCCACAGAGATTTAAGCAAGTATAACTCAAGATCTACTTAACCAAAAATCATGATATTTAGCTTTTTGAAAAGTTTAATAAAATTACTACAACTCATGTAATCATAAAGTCATGATTCACATAACTAAGCCAATTAATTCAAACATACAGGAGTATCAGAATAGGAGCAAAGCAATATAGGTAATTTTGTTATTTTATAATCTTAACTGTCAAGCCTAAAATATTGAAAGTTTTACTAGACATCAAGAATAACCTTAGTAGAAATCCACAAAAAGTTCACAAATTATTTGAGCAAAACAACTACAGTATGAAAAAGACAAGACTAACTAGTATTAAGAACCTCACTGCATAATCTATTTTTACAGCAAAATATTTAAAATAATAACATGCCATAATAGATATACTAAATAGAAATTTTTTCTTGGATTCCAAAAAGTCACTCAGTTACTTTTACGATTTTTCTACAAATTACTATGAATTTCAAAGCTGATATTCAAATCTGCAAAATCAAAGAAAAGGGAGTAATCTTGCATCAGGAACCCTGAAGTTTCCACAAATTAAATCCGAAATAAC